>NC_092051.1:126829961-127129961 GCF_003086295.3 Arachis hypogaea | reverse complement strand
TGGTGATGGGATGACTTCCAGGTTCCCCGGCAATGGCGCCAATGTTCCGAGGGTTACTTGAAACTGTAAGTCGATCTCGGATGAGATCTTCTGTACTGGTCGGAGATGACGTGTTCGGCTAGCTGGTGGCGGCCGGAGCCGTTGTGTCCGACTCGTTGCATTGGCTGCACTTCTAATCCTTGGTCACCGGAGGGTGGGGGGTACCTGCAAGAGACTCCGATGCTTAAGTTAGCATGGGTATTAAACAGGTTTTTAGTAGAATCAGAGTATGAGTTATACCTAGGTGCTCCAGTGTATTTATAATGGTGAGAAGTGACCTTCTTGGATAAGATAAGTTAGTTATCTTATCTTATCTTATCTTATCTTTGGGTGAGGTCAGCTTATCTTCAATGGAACCGCCCTTCTCTCTGTAGGCTTGAGCCACCTTTGGATTTGGGCTGTGTTCCTTGAGTTGGGCCCTTTTTGGGCTTTTCTGTCAATTTGGCCGACCTCTTTTGGAGAGAGGTCGGATAGTCTGACCTGAAGAGGTCGGTCACTTTATCTCCAATCATCCCAAGTCGGATAGCTCGACTCAGGGTATGAACAGAAGACCTAATCAACTAAGAAGGAGGGATTTGTACCCACTGGGAAGAGGCTGGTTGAGAGGGTTGTCCTCATTTACAACATAATCAAGCATGAAGAGCCACAAGGCTTGCTTTTCCAAGCATCATCCAACTTTTGTGCAATGAAGATGGAGTAATAATGGAGGATAATGAAGCTTTAGTGGAAATAGAGCGACCAATCACTGCAAAGAAGATAGAGAAGATAGTAGCTGTCAACCCACTTCAAAGAGCAAGAGCTCAAAAGATCATTCCACAGCCTCTTCAGTTGCTACCACCACCACCACCTCAACATCAAGAAGGACCAAGTGCGAAGCCATAATTTCAAGGACCACAAGCCTCAAGTGAGAGCAATTTCAATTGGGACCAAATCCAAAGATCCCTCAACCGAATCATGGAGTACCAAGCAGTGCAAGATAGAAATTTTCTAGAATTCAGAGTATTTCAAGAGGCCAGGGACATAAATAGAAGAGAATATGATATCAATACCCAGGCCAAGCTGAATTACCTCTGTGCAGTAATACCAGATCTGAATCCAAAGATTGCACCATTTGAGCAGGTAATGGGGGAACTATAGCAAGCTCAAGTGGAGGTTGTAAGGAGTCATGAAGAAAAGGTAAGAAGCACAATGGAAAGATTTGGATTCTGGAAACTAAGACAAAGCCAATAAGGCCACGAGGGAACAATATTAGGAAGAAATATTGGAGATCCATCAACAAGAGCTAACTCATCAAAAGGAAAGGAACTAGCACAAGAAGAAGACAATGATGAGGATAAGGAGTGAAAGATCAGCAGCAACCAAGGTGGTCAAGTTCCTTCATGTGGTTTCAACACTATAATCTGGGAGTCTTATTAATCTTTCTATAAATTGTTGCTTATTATGCATGATTGCTTTAAGTGTGTGTCTCTAGGTTTTTTTAGTGTTATCTTTATGTTTTGACCAGTATGAGAATTTTAATTCTTCATGTGTGTGTTTTTCAATTCAATGAATGAAAATTGCTTGTTCTTATTCAAAGAGAAGAGTTGTAGAAAGGATTGTTCTAAAGAAAAAGAAAGGAAGCTTAAGTCTAGAGAAAGAATAACCAAAAAAAAATATAGATTGAGTATATGACCATAGAATGAAGTTTGAGAAGTTGTGACTTGATAGTAAAACAATAAGACAGAGCAAGACATAGAGAAAAATGCTAAAGATATCCTCAAATATCAATATAACCAAGAAGTAGTAGCACAAGAAAAGAAAAGAAATGTGGCCCAAAGCTCTGAGCATCAATTAACTAGAAAGAATAAGAAAGAAATAAAAACTCAAAGAGTTGATATCCTAGTAAATGCTCCTGATGAAATTGTGTCAAGAAGAAAGGCTTGAGAAAGTAAATTCTTAGGGGTGTTTTAACACTCAGTACCCTAAAACCAACTGGTTTGGGAGTGCTAATTGAAAGCTTACTTTAAAGAGTCGTCTTGAGACAAATTATTAACAGTTGTGGTCAAGCAACAAGCGGTTTAAAGAAAAGAAAACAAAGAGCAAAAATATTAAGAAAAGAAAAGAAAGTGCAATTACTACTTTAAGGTGACAACTTATAGAGAGGTCTCTTGAGGCATGATTTTAATGAGGATCCTCAAAGTTCTAAGAGTTTCAACTTGAAAGGTCAACAATTGATAAATTTCATGCATGATTAGATACTCAATTTATATCTCTCTTTCTTGATTACCTTATTTGGATCTCAAGCTTTCTTTGCATCATATTTGAGTAAGAACAATTGTATATAACTCTAGCTTGCTTGAGGACAAGCAAGATTCAAATTTTGTGTTATGATGATTGGCATCATTTGCTTTAATTATTATGTAGTCTTTGTTAGAAATAAGCAAGTCTTCAATTAAATGTTGTGATATTAATGACATTTTGTGAATTTAAGAGGACACTACTTTAAGTACTTGATTTGCATGAAATTTCAGGAAAAAGGACAGCAAGGAGCATGAAAAGAAAGAAAGGAAGCAGGGCATGCCACGGGCATGCCACCCGGCATGGCACACTGGGCCAATAAGACAGGGAACCTAGCGGGTCAACCAAGGCAGGGAGTGTACTATGGCATGTGGCTAGCATGCCAACGGTCACACGCGCTCATAAGTAATGCTGGTGTGCCTCTGGGCGTGTCCCTAGCATGTCAAGGGTGTGACACGTCAAACCAATGTTCCAGAGAAGCATCCAATTATCTCCAACATGGGCGTGTATTATGGCGTGTGACTGGCGTGCCAAAAGCCACACGCCCACACAAGACAATACTGGCGTGCCAAGGGCGTGTCTATGGCGTGGCATGTGATGTGGATTTTTGAATACCCACAAACTAACTGGTAAATGCACCGGATCATATCAGGTAATACCTCAGGTGAGTGAGGGTCGATCCCACGAGGATTGATGGACTGAGCAACAATGGTCAAATGACTCACTTAGTCAAGCAAGCAAAAAGTTGTGTTTTGATGGTTGTAAAACACATTAAACAATAAATTCAGGGAATTGGAAAGCAAACAATAAAGTTGATGTGAAATATATGATGGAAGGCAGTTAAGGTTTCAGAGTTGTTTATTCTTCCGGATTAAGTTTTCTTACTAACTATTTTAATCATGCAAGATTCGTTTCACAGTAAATTGTAATTGACTAAACCCTATTTAGTCTCCTCTAACCCAAATTAACCGTCAATGTCTTGGTCATTTAATTTAGATTAGAGGGTTAAGAGCAATTCTAGTTTATGGCTACAGAAATCCTAATTACCCAAAGCTAAACGGATTATATGTTACGTATCCAGATTAGTTCAAGTAATTAGCAATTTAGGAGAAATTTTCTTTCAAGCTATTGTTCAAGCGAGATAACTCTATCGAGAATCACAAGAACACATGTAGAAAAAGGGTTATACTATCCTTCTACCCAAATTCATAAGATGAAGAATGAAAGCAATCCTTGAAACCGAATCAATACATTACTTAAAATAGAAAAGCAATAGTCTTAATCCATAGAAATAAACAGAGCTTCTAACCTTAACCAAGGAGGTTTAGTGGCTCATGACTTACAGAGAAAACAAGGTTTCCAAAAAGTGAAACATGCGGAAGTGAGATTATCCCCAAAGGGTGAATCTTTTTCCTTTTATATCTAACCTAATTTGATTTAAAATTAAAATAAAATAATAAATCCTAAACCTAAAAGATTTTATTTGTAAATAAAAATTACAAAAATAAATGATAAGATAACAACTAAAAGCTAAATCCAACTAAAGATGCTCCAAGAGTGTAATTGTGATATGAATTGCTGGTGCTAAATGCCAGCTTGGTGTTTAGCACCCAAAGTGGCAAAAACACACCAATCCATTCTGAGTTGCTGAAGCTAAACGCCAGCTTGGCATTTAGCGTCCAATGGGGCAACTTCAATTCTTCTTCTTTTTGCTCAAAACACTGTCAAATTGATCCGAATTTCACTTGAAATAATAAAAACACCAGAAAAACTTAAAGTATCATTCAAAGAGGATTTTAACACTAAAACATAATTAAACTTACTGATGACCGGATAATTTATACGCTTTTTCGCATTATTTTTACATAGTTTTTAGTATGATTTAGTTATTTTTTAGTATATTTTTATTAGTTTTTAAATAAAAATCATATTTCTGGACTTTACTATGAGTTTGTGTGTTTTTCTGTGATTTCAGGTATTTTCTGGCTGAAATTGAGGGACTTGAGCAAAAATCAGATTCAGAGGCTGAAGAAGGACTGCAGATGCTGTTGGATTCTGACCTCCCTGCACTCAAAGTGGATTTTCTGGAGTTATAGAAGTCCAAATGGTGCGCTCTTAATTGCATTAGAAAGTAGACATCCAGGGCTTTCCAGCAATATATAATAGTCCATACTTTTCCCGAGTTTAGACAACGCAAACTGGCGTTCAACGCCAGCTCTCTGTCCTATTTTGGAGTTAAACGCCAGAAACAGGTTGCAAAGCAGAATTAAACGCCAGAAACAGGTTACAAACTGGTGTTTAACTCCAAGGAAGACCTCTACACGTGAAATCTTCAATGCTCAGCCCCAGCACACACCAAGTGGGCCCGGAAGTGGATTTTTACATCATTTACTCATTTCTGTAAACCCTAGTAACTAGTTTAGTATAAATAGGACTTTTTACTATTGTATTTACATCTTTGGATTGTCTTTTGATCCTTTGATCGCGTTTTAGAGGCTGGCCTCTCGGCCATGCCTGAACCTTGTTTGTATGTATTTTCAACGGTAGAGTTTCTACACACCATAGATTAAGGTGTGGAGCTCTGCTGTTCCTCATGAATTAATGAAAAGTACTATTATTTTTCTATTCAATTCAAGCCTATTTCTTCTCTAAGACATATACTCGTTCTTCAACCTGATGAATGTGATGATCCGTGACACTCATCATCATTCTCACCTATGAACGCGTGCCTGACAACCACCTTTGTTCTACTTGCAAAAGCTTGAGTGTGTATCTCTTAGCCTCTTGATTCATGACGCATGGTTCCCTCGCCTGATAACCGAGCCTTCCATTCCATGAGATCAGAGTCTTCGTGGTATAGGCTAGAATTATTGGCGGCCATTCTTGAGATCCGGAAAGTCTAAACCTTGTCTGTGGTATTCCGAGTAGGATCTGGGAAGGGATGGCTGTGATGAGCTTCAAACTCGCGAGTGCTGGGCGTAGTGACAGACGCAAAAGGATTACTGAATCCTATTCCAGTATGATCGAGAACCGACAGATGATTAGCCGTGCGGTGACAGCGCATTTTGGACCATTTTCACTGAGAGGAAGGGATGTAGCCATTAACAACGGTGAAACCCAACATAAGCTTGCCATGGAAAGGAGTATGAATGATTGGAAGGAAGCAGTAGGAAAGCAGAGATTCAGAAGGAATTAAGCATCTCCATACGCTTATCTGAAATTCTCACCAATGAATTACATAAGTACCTCTATCTTTATTTTATTTTAATTATATTTTAATTATCAATTCACCATAACCATTTGAATCCGCCTGACTGAGATTTACAAGGTGACCATAGCTTGCTTCAAGCCGACAATCTCCGTGGGATCGACCCTTACTCACATAAGGTTTATTACTTGGACGACCCAGTGCACTTGCTGGTTAGTTGTGCGAAGTTGTGACAAAGAACTAAGATTATGAACGTGCGTATTAAGTTTTCAGTGCCGTTACCAAGGAATGAACGATCACGATTTCCCACACCACTTACTAACTTCTAACTAAATTTAACTAGAAAATAAGCGTAAAATGGGTATAAGATATTCACATATCACAACACCAAACTTGAATTGTTGCTTGTCCTCAAGCAACTAAAATAATATAGGACTGAGAAGAGAAAATGCCTAAGACTTGAGTGTTCATTTAAGCTCTTGTCTAATCACTGAGTGGGGCTAATGACACTGTAATTCTGAATAGGTTTCGCATCTCACTATCCTTTGAAGTTCAGAAATATTGATATCCTTCAGAACTAGAACTCGGATGATATTATGGACTCTCTTTTTCTTGAAGCTCTGATTAATCCTTGAACACAACTTTTTCTTTTCTTTTCCTTTGGTGCTTTGCACCTTGAGCCTAGCCGTGACTCTAAGTGTTTTATCTTCAAGCTTAACTTGATACAACAATACCACAAACACTTAACTGGGGAACTCTTTTGAGTTCTATTTTTTTTATTTCTCCCAGACAGTTGTGCTCAGAGTCTTTGGCATACTCTGTAATTACACTTGGTCTTGACTCTTAGTGCTCTGTCTCAAGGATTACTTGACACATTCACACCACAAGCATATAGTTAGGAAAACAAATTATTTGAGCTTTTAATCATTTTAGACCTTCCTAACCATTGATGCTCAGAGCCTTGGACCTTGCTCTTTATTTTTATTTTTATTTTTTTGCTGTTTGTTTTGCTTCAAGGACCAATTTATTACTTACTTTAGAGATCCATAATACTTCTCTAAGTTCCTGTTCTTCAAGAACCAATATTCTTAACTTCAAGAAGAAATATGCACTATTCAGTTCATACATTCAGAATTATAGATAATGCCACCACATCAAAGTAATCAGAATAACTCATAATATATAACTTAAGTCTCATGCATTTTACTACTTCTTTTCTTTTTCTATTGATTTTTCAAACTCAGTCTGCAATACATGAGACAATTTTTTTCAAAATAAAGATAAAATAGCAAAATAAATAACTAAACTAAAAAGCAATAAAATACTACTACTACTCATGCAAAGGTTTTCAAACAGAAAATAGAAAATAAGATAAAATACTAGAAAACAGAAAATAAATCAAGAAAAGAAGAAGATAAAGAAACTCAACCACCTCAGTCGTAGTGGCTGCTGCTCCCTCCCGGGAATTCTCTCTGGTGCTTTAGCTCATCTAAGTCGCGCCTCTGCCTCAGCTGATCCACAGAATATGTCAACTCCCCATGTGGTCAACTGGTCCCAATAGTCACGGGGAGAAAAATAGAATCCCTGAGGCATCTCTGAAAGCTCCTACTGAGGAGATGGAATTGGCTCCTGTGGTGGTACATGTCCAAGCTCTCGATCATACTCCATACCCCTCCTAGTGATAGGTCTATCGACCTCAATAGAGGTATCTCCATCAATGCGAAATCGAGCTGCCTCACACAAGCGAAAGATGAGGTGAGGGAAGGCCAATCTAGCAAAGGTGGAGGCTTTCGTCGCTATCCAGTGAAACTCCTAAGGGATCACCTGATGCACCTCTACCTCATCACCGAGCATGATGCAGTGTATCATCACAGCTCAGTCAACAGTAATCTTTGACCAGTTGCTTGTGGGGATGATGGAGTACTGAATGAACTCCAACCATCCTCTAGCAACCGACTTCAGGTCATGCCTACCCAGCTGGTATAGCTGACCTCTGGCATCCCTCCTCCACTGTGCTCTGGGGAGGCATATGTCTGTGAGGATCTGGTCCAGTCTTTGGTCAGTGTTGACCCTCTGAGTGTAAGAATGAGTGTCTTCTCTGGATGGTGGTAGCTGTAGTGCTTCCCTCACACTCTCAGGACTGAACTCTATAATCGCTCCTTGGACCATGGTGCGCCAGTTCTTCGGTTCTGGGTTCACACCTCGTACATGCTTGTAAATCACACAAGCATTGGCGTAAAACTCCCTAACCATCAGCACTCCCACAATAATCACGGATTTGTCCAAAACTTCCCAACCTCGTCTTAGAATCTATTCCCGAATCTCTGGATACTCCTCCGGCTGAAGATCAAAGCGGACTTTGGGGATCACTTTTTTTTTGTTCACCACATCGTGAAAGTGATCCTCATGGGTCTTAGAGAAGAACCGGGTAAAGTCATAAGAACCGGATACAGGAGCCTTCTCTTTTCTCTTCCTTGAAGAGGATTCTCCGATTTTTGGTGCCATATGGATGGTGAAAATGAAGAAAAATAGAGCACCCAACACCAAACTTAAAGTTTTGCTCATCCCCGAGCAAAAAAAAATAGAAATACTAGTGAAAAGAAGTAAAAGAGGTGAGGTATAGTGAAAATAAAATGAATAAAAAGAAAATGTATGGAAGGAGGGTTGGGGGGTTTCGGCTATGAGGGTTCAAGGAAGGGGAGGAATGGAAAGGAAAAGAAGAATATGGGAATAGGAAGTAAGAAGAAAATGTAGAAGGAGTAGGTGATGGTGTGGTGAAAGTGAAAAGGAAGTGGGGTATTTATAGATGGGAGTAGAGGGGGGACAGTTATTGTGGGGAGGGTGGGGTGTTAAATAGAATTGAATGTGGTTAATGGGGAAGAGAGATGGATGGGATTGACGAGGATTGATTAGGTGATGTGGGAGGTGATGTGAAGGTTGGTGGTAAATGGGGAGATGAATGTGGATCGGAAAGGGGATAGGGGGTGAGAGAGTGTGTTTGAATGGTCAAAGTGGAAGGGGAGAAGGGTAGTAACCGTTGGTCACTTGGAGCTCTCCTTCGAAAATTTAAAACTGGCGTTCCTGGCACTAAATGTCACCCTCGGCGTTTAGCGCCAGTATTGGACCTTTTTTTCTTTTTTTTCTTTTTTTTTTTTGAACGAGTCACTTGGCGCTAAACGCCTAGCTGCCGTTTAGCGCCCTATGAGCCACGGTTGGCATTGAAAACTTAGCCCCTTGTGGGTGTTAAACGCCCACCTGGCATTTAATGCCAGCTTCTGTTTGTCCATCTTGGGCGTTAAACGCCCTCCTGGCGTTTAACGCCAGCCCCCTTGCTACCTTGTCTGACGTTGAATGCCCACCTGGCGTTTAGTGCCAGAACACTTCGAATTGAATGCACTCCGGGGTGTTCTGTTCTTCCTCCTGAGTCCTCATGTCCCTGTTCTAAGCACTTTGCATGATCACAATTAAAATTAATCCAAGAAAAACTATAATTAAAAATAAAAATGCATGTAAATCAAATTGAAAGAAAAACTAAAGGATACTTATGCTTGGGTTGCCTCCCAACAAGTGTTTCTTTACTGTCACTAGCTCGACGGTCAACTCCACTAGGGAGGGGGTGATCATAGGGGCTTAGCTTCATCCCTCACTGTGAACTTCTTTCCTATTCTATTATGAATTAGCTCAATGTGCTCAAGAGATAGGATTCTATTCACTGTATGAGGCAGGATGGGGCTCTTAATGAATATCACCTTTATTCCGGGTGAAAAATCCTCACTGGAAATCTTCTTGATCCTCCAACCTCTAGGCACCTTCTTCTTAGGAACTCCCTCCTTGGTGGATGATGCACTCCCAACACCAAACTTAGGTTTGATGTCAGGAGAAATTTTATTGGTTCCCACCAAGAGAGGCTTGAACAGTAAACTCTGCTTTGCATCAGTCAAGGGTCCTTGTAGACTTGAGGTAGTGAGCTCACCCTTCGTGCAAGTGCCTCCTTCATCAGAGTGGTGTAAAGGTCCAAAAACCTTGAATACCAAGTAATCCTCACGCATCCTCAAAACCAGCTCCCCTTTTTCCACATCAATCAAAGCTCTCTCGGTGGCTAGGAATGGTCTTCCAAGGATCAGAGAATCGTTTGCATCCTCTCCTATGTCAAGGATCACAAAATCTGCAGGGAGAAAAAATTCTCCAACCTTGACCAAGACATTTTCTACTATTCCATGTGCTTGTTTCAGATACTTCTCTACCATTTGTAGTGCTATACTTGTTGGTTGTGCCTCTTGAATTCCGAGCTTCTTCATTACAGACAAGGGCATTAAATTGATGCCTGCACCAAGATCACAAAAGGCCTTGTTAAAGTTGATGCTCCCAATAGTGCATGAAATCTGAAAGCTTCCTGGATCTGGCATCTTCCTTGGCAACTTGCTCTGAATTAATGCACTGCATTCCTCAATCAGGACTACTGTTTCATCTCCTTTTAGGATCTTCTTTTCAGAGAGTAAGCCCTTCATGAACTCAACATAGAGAGGCATATGCTCCAGTACCTCCGCAAAAGGAATATTAATTTGCAACTTTTTGAAGATTTCCAAGAATTGCAAGAATTGCCTGTCCTTGGTCTTCTTTTGGAGCTTCTGAGAGCATAGTGACTTCGGCGTGTGCTCGGATGCTCTTACACAATACTTGGGTGGAATGCAAGTCTCAGTTGTTAATACTCAAGATGCATCTTATGACATGAGTGGTGGTTTTAACCAAGGGGAGATTTATGAGTATGCTTAACTCACTCCTGAACAGGTCAACTATGTAAGAAATTCCTCTAGAAATCCCAATAATGATCCTTATTCTAACACATTTAATCAAGGATGGAGGAATCACCTAAATTTTACGTGGAAAAAGCAACCCCAGAAGCCTCAGCCAAATTTCAACAACAACTTTCAAAGCGGTTTTAATAAGAATAAGTTTAACAACCGTTAGTTCCAATCCTCTCAGCAGAAAATGCATTTAGTGCCAGAACACTTCGAATTGAGCGATCTCTGGGGTTCTGTTCTTCCTCCTGAGTCCTCCTGTCCCTGTTCTAAGCACTTTACACGATCACAATTAAAATTAATCCAAGGAAAACTATAATTAAAAATAAAAATGCATGAAAATCAAACTGAAAAAAAAAACTAAAGGATACTTATGGTTAGGTTGCCTCCCTACAAGCGCTTCTTTATTCCTCTACTTAATATTTATATAGTAAGTATTGCTATAAGGGACCAGACCGTGTGGCAATGGAGGTTCACAAAAGATCTCATTATGATGAGGTGCAACAGTTTATTGATGCAAGATGGATTGCCGCTCCAGAGGCATGCTGGAGGATATTAAACTCATAAGAGAAGAATTAGTTATCATAATATTATATTAGTTAATTTTGATTGCAAGAAATAAAATATCGATAACTTTAAATATTTTAGAATTGATCTAGATTTCTTTATTATAATATAAATAATTTGTTCTATGCTTCTATTATATTTTTATTATTATAATTATTTTTTAAACTATATATATATATATATATATATATATATATATACTTCTTTATTGTATATTTTTATAATTTAACATTTTAAAATTTTTTTATAATAGTTTTAATTTTAACAAAATATTATATAAATAAAGTCATGCCAATATTAAAATAATAAAAAATATTTATTTAATAAATTTAAAAAATAAATAATATATTAACACCAAAAAATATATTAAATAAGGAAGGAAAACTATTTGATACATAAAAAATATAAGGATAATATTAAGTAAAAGAAATATAAATATTAAGTAGAGGAATAATAAAAGACTATTTGAATTTATTGTTTTTGTTATTAGTTAGTTATTAATATTTAAAAGTATAAAATAAAATACATTATTAGATTATTAAATTAAATTAATAATTAAATAAGAGCCAAAATAATAAATTCTAATAATCTCTTTCTATTTCTCTATTAAGTACGACATGATTTTAAAAACTGATCGAACTGATAGTTTAAATTTTTAAAAATTATATCTTTTATAAATAAACTAGCGGCTCAACAGGCACTATCGTGCCTGTTCAGCCGCTTTTCTATTATTTTTTAAAAAAATTAAATTTATTTTTTGCTAATATATTATTTATTTTTTAAATTTATTAAATAAATATTTTTTATTATTTTAATATTGGCATGACTTTATTTATATAATATTTTGTTAAAATTAAAACTATTATAAAAAAATTTTAAAATGTTAAATTATAAAAATATACAATAAAGAAGTATATATATATATATAGTTCAAAAAATAATTATAATAATATTATCCTGATTCAAAAAAATTATATATAAATCAAAATACATATTAGTTATTTACAAAAGTTAATTTTTACTTAAATGTCTCAGATATTTATATTTGTCTTCATATTTTTTAAGTGGTAGGCCAAAATATGAATCTGAAGAGGTCTTCATTTTCTTATAAGTAATGAAAAAAAAAGAAGAAATGAGAATGTTTATTTTTTTTATTTTTAAATATCAAACTATAAGAATAATTAATAAACAAAATAGGAGAATATAAAAATTGTGTACCTGACAAAAATCTTCGTAATTCATCATATATATCCTTATTAATAATTTTTTGAGTCTTGAAAAACTGTCAGATTTATTGATTATAAAAATAACTATATAAACGCTTCAAGATTATTCAATTAAATTGATTCCTTAATATAGTAGGGACAAATTCAATTAATTCAATTAATTATAGATTTGATAAAATAATTTAAAAATAAAAAATTTATTTAAAAATAAATATAAAAATTTTATAAGTTATTTTATTTTTTAATTTTATATTCATAATTTTAATAGATAAAAAATATTTTATTTTTTAAATTTTATATTCAATTTATTAAATTATCTTTAATTTAAATTTTTTTTAAATTATTAATGTATACTTTTATTATATCTTCTTATTGTATCACACACTATTATTTTCTCTTACTATTACTTCTATCGTACACTATTATTGCCTTATTCTCTTTTCTCATTTTCTTCTTCTCCTCACACCTTCTCTTTATCCAATCGTAATTAATTATCACAAAGTACTATTATCGCAACTTTCAATCTTGTCTATCACTTTGATCTATAATCATTTATTATGTTAACTTTTATGAGTCGTTGAAGTGTTGTTAAAGAATTGGTTTTTGTGTCTTCTGAATATCTAAATGTATGAAAACAGTAGTTTTTTCTTGATGTGAATTTTAAGTTGTCTTATTATTCTATTAAAAAAATATACCAAATAAAAAATTCAAAATTTTTGCTCAAATTATCAAAATTTGATGTCAGTAATCCTTAAAAATAATATTAAATACATTATTTTAACTAATATAACAAAAATAGTATATTATTGTAAGTTTTTAACTAATAATTATAAAATTAAGTTGCAATTTAATATAGACCCTTAGAATAAAAGACTGTCATTACTTCTTACATTTGACTACTATTATATAAGTTGTATGTTTGTTTTATTCTTAATCATCACTTGATATAACTCATATTTAATAGGTTAAAAAATTCTTTCTTTCTCTCTCTTATATTCTTAACTTCTTCTATAATAAATTTTTTACATTATCTAATACATAAAATGTCACATCCTTACATTTATCTTAAAAGTTAAAAGTTAAAAGTAAATTATATTAGTATTTTTAATAAAATTAAAATAAAAAGATAAAAAGCTACTGAAAAGAATAATATTAAATTTGAGTTTTGCTATGTGTACACCAAAGTCCGCCACCCGTATAAAATACATGCTAGAATACAAATACACATTGAAAATAAATTAAACTACACATGTATTTATTATACACAAATACATTGGTGGCTGATTTTGGTGTACAAATAGTATTTTTGATTAAATTTTATGTTCTTTTGTACCAGAATATTACAATTTATTAGATTATTATATTATCTTTGTACTACAGAACAAAAAATAAAATTCTATATCTTCTTATTGTTACTTATTTTACTTTATTTTTATTACAGTTTATTGTATTATTATATTATTTTTGTATTATATAACAAAAAGTGAAATTCTATATCTTCTTGTTGTTATTTATTTTAGTTTATTTTGGCTATCTAAATTAGCCTGTATAATATTGTAAAGGTTGAAACTATTTTTAACAGAAAATTTAGATATTTATTGTGTTATCAGGTTATTTAAAAAAACTAACTCATAGATATTATTATCCTACCATATCTTTAATGTTATATGTCAATCTAATATTTAATAAAAAAAAATATTAACCGACATAGAACTGATTAAAAATTTAAAAAATAATTAGCAAAATATCCTTGAGAGTTTTTTCACTTTACTATTGATACATACATTTTCTTTTCCATCTTTTATATGCCAATCAAATAATCAATACTATATACCAAACAAATAATATTTAATTAATTAATTTTTTTGAAATATAAATTATTTATTTTAATTGAATTATAAACAAATTTGCATATACTTAAATGTCAGAACTCTACATCGTTAATAGTTTAGGAAATAAACATATCAATATTTTAACAAATCATTGGTAGTTACAATTTTTTTTGCGTCTTTTTATGTCAATCAAATAAGAATTTAATTTTGATATTCTATTAGTGTAAAATAGTTTTACACGTACATCTAATCACCATCAAAATTAAACTCATCAAATAATCAGGACTATATGCCAAACAAATAATATTGTGGAATAAAAAATTAGTAAATTTTTTGTTGTATAATTGATTTAATTTAATTTAAAAATAAATATTTATGTACTCAAATTTTAATTACAATACTTTATATAATCAATAATTTAGAAAATTAAAAAAATAACATCATTAAATACAAAACAGTTTAAAAAAATGAGATTTAAAAGGTAAATATTGATGCACTTAAAATTTAAAAAAATATTCTACATAATTAATACTTTAAAAAATTTAAAAAATAATTTTATCTTGTACAAAATCGTTTAAAAAAATAAAAAAAATTAACAAAATAATTTATAAGAGTTCTTCGGTTCATTATTGATAGGTATATGCATATAAAAAAAATTAAAAAACAAATATCAGATAAAAAAATAATTTTTTTAAAATTAAATTGATGAAAGAAAACTTTAGATGTGAAAGATAGATTAAAAATATATAAGAATTAATACAGTTTGGTAAGTAAAATGAAGAGAAAGGAAAATGAAGGTGAAAGTTATGCGTGAAATTAATAACTATAGTAAAACGGTATAAAATTTGCAATTGTAGTGAATGGAAGCGAGGAAAAGATGGAGGCGATACAATCACGATATTTAAGGAAGGAGAATGATGGCAACAGTAATAATACAGAAAAGTGCACCTAATGGTGAGAGGAGAAGCACTAAAAATTGAATAATGAGATTAACTATTGGTATAAAGTACTCACATAAAGAATATACCCAAAATAAAATGATAAGATCGATAAAAAAAATTATTTATCACTCCTAATTATTTTTTTTCTCCTTTCATACATGGCGTCTAAAATCAACATTTAGCATAGTTACTATCTAGTTCAGAAAATCACAAAAACTTATCCAAATAATTGTTACATGCAGAGAAGCACATTCAGAATTGGAAAGAGAAATAAGAAAAATTGAAAACGGATAAAATTAATAAACGAATAAATTATTGGAATAAAGAATTAAAAAAGAGGTTAATTCGTATCGACATTATATATTGTTATAGATTTTTATTTGCCTGTTTTAATTGTAGTCAATCGGGCTACTTTTATGTTTGTGGTACCTCCACTTGTGTTTGGCATTGGAGTTGGAATTGAAGTTGTATCAATTAATATGACAACTTGTTTTCTTGTCGAATCATCTCCGAATAAGTTGCACGTCTTCTAGTCAGGTGTTGCTATCTTTGTTCTTCGGTCATTTTCTGTCTTCTTCGCCTAGCAGATTCTGTCCAAGTGGTCGACGTTGACGTGATTGTTGATTTCGTGATAGCAAGATGCAGAGAAGAAAAACGTTTGCGAGACCAAAATTGAAAGTGAAAGAGTAATTTAATTTTGTTGGGAGTTAAGTACGACTGAAGGTGGATCAGTTTTTTATTGAAAGTGGGTCAGTTTTTAAATTGAGTACGTAGTGGTAGCAGTTTTTTATTGGAAGTAAATCAGTTTTAAAACATGTGGTGGGGTTGAAAGTGAATTAGTTTGATAAATTATTTTTTTGATAAAAAAAAATAGAGGACGTAGTAACAGTTTGTTATATTGAATTCAGTGTTTAACAAACTTAAAAAAATAGGGGTAAAATAGAGAGAAAAAATTGGATACTAAATTTTTCTATCCCATTATATATTGGTATAATCCATTATATATTGGTATAGATTTGATTAAGGAGTACTCTTCTATATGTAATTTTTTTTAAATATAAACAATAGACATCAGAAAAATATATAAACCGTGTATTATAATTTAATAAATTGGTATAGATTTAATTAAGAGTACACGTTTATATGTAATTTTTTTTAAGATAAACAATAGACATCAGAAGTATTTAAACCGTGTATTGTAATTTAATTAATTTTGTTATAGAATATCAACAAATTATGTTATTATTTGAAATAAAATGAATTAGTTTTAAATTTTGTCATAGGTAAAAATAATTTAAAAAAAAATAAAAAATTAAATACGTAGTAACAGTTTTTTTATATTAAAAGTGAAGTGGGTAAAACATTTTCTTGAAAAAAAAGAAGAAAGAGGGTAAAATGGGAAGAAAGAATTGGATACCAAACTCCTATATCCCCATTATATATTGGTATAGATAGATATCAACAAATTATGTTATTATTTGAAATAAAATGAATTAGTTTTAAATTTTGTCATAGGTAAAAATAATTTAAAAAAAATAAAAAAATTAAATACGTAATAACAGTTTTTTTTATATTAAAAGTGAAGTGGGTAAAACATTTTCTTGAAAAAAAAAGAAGAGGGTAAAATGGGAAGAAAGAATTGGATACCAAACTCCTATATCCCCATTATATATTGGTATAGATATATTATTTTATTATATCTTATTAGTTGAATCTTTGAACCAAATCACTTCTAATACTATAGGTTCGATAAATAACCGATTCGGTTTTCAAATCGTTGTTATCGAGTACCTAATTGATGTGGAGAAAAGTAAACAGTAGTATATAGTACATCGAAAATTCTTATTCCAATATGAAACAATGCTCCGAAAGCTAATACGAATAAAGCTAAATCTTTAAAAACATCTAACAACAAACTAAAAGCTAATTATAATGCTAAATCTCAAATAGATAGTCTTACTATTACCAAAGAATCCATGTTAATGGCAACAACACTAAAGGTGAAGTTGTAGCTTTATTTTAAGGGACAGAAGCAAATAAAAAGTAGATGCGTGCCAAGGGAGAAACATCTATATATAGAGGCATATATGCATTCACAATTGCATAGAACTACCAAAGAAAGGTATAGAAGCTACTTACTCATATTTTTGTTTACATTAATAATTAGCGTCATTGCAAATAAGAAACAAAATCAAAACACAAGAATGGCATCATCAAGGGATTACGGGGACCCTCTTCTTGTTGGTGGTATAATTGGGGATGTTCTGAACCCTTTTACTAGCTCAGTTTCTCTTAAGGTTCTCATTAACAACAGAGAGATTAACAATGGCTGTGAACTGAGGCCCTCTCATGTTGTTAACCGCCCTAGGATTACTATTGGTGGTGAAGACCTCAGGACCTTCTACACACTGGTAATTAGTATATTCATTCATGGTTTTTAAGAATATTCTAGGGGATGTTTGATTCCAAATCATTTTGATCTAAATTGAAAATCCATCAAAATCACATACCGTCATTTGGATTTGAATTGTATCTCACTTCTAACAATTTACACGGATGGGATCTGAATTAAATTATTTATACTGTATCACTTGCATAACAGTTTGTAAATTTGAAATAGATTTTTATTCAGTTATTTATTTTATCAATTGAAGTTATTTTTTAGTTCTCAAAACTTGAAAAATTTCTTTTAAATCAATGAAACTCAAACTATAAAACAAGAGATTGAATTGTATTAAATATAGTATAATTGGTCTATAACGCTAATTAGGGTAGGTTGCATGCTATATGAAACCGACTTATATGTACTTTGGATATTATTAGGTTATGGTGGATGCTGATGCACCTAGCCCTAGTAACCCTTTCTTGAGGGAATACTTGCACTGGTGAGTTCTCTGGCTCTTTTTAAAATTGTTACTCTTAATTTTTTAACTACCTTAAATGAAAGGCAAGAATGAACAAATACATGTGTGAGTTCTATATTTTACGCCATAAAACTTCGGTATAAGTTTATATTATACGTAAATTATCTTTGTTAAACACAAGCCGTTATATGCACGCGAATAATTATATATTAAACAGAAATTGGGACAATGGACCTAGAAATTGTTCTTCTTTTTTATCTTGATCTTGAAAGAAGCGTTATTAGAGTTGTTGGGCTGTTATTGGGCTTAGGAATGGTCCATTATGCCACTCACTCACTCACTCACTGCTCACTGAAATAGAGGTTTACTTTTACTCAACCTTGGAAAACACACACAGTTGCAATTTTCCGTGTTCATCCCTCTTTGAAACCCTAAGTTTCTCTCACATGGCATCCTTAGCACAGATCTGATGCATGGATGCCTCAGATAATCAAGCGATTATCTTCACTAATTCCTCCCAAATCCAAAACCCTAAAACCTCACCAAATGTTTCCCAGTTCTGATCTGAAAAAAATTACTATTCATGGCAACAACAACTCGCCATCACAAAAGCTTGAAGATCATCTCCAGGATTATGCTCTCATGACCTGATCTCTCTCTTCCATGGATTCTGCAATTTTTTCTTCCAGAATCACTTTTCTCTCTTTATTAACCCTTCGAACCCTAACCTTCAAACTCTCACAGTTCTAGAATATGGTACATTCTTACAACTTCGTTGCATTTATTAAAGTATTTAGTTTAATTTTTTTTTATTTTAATAAATGCATAATAAATAAATTAACCATTTATTTTTTTAAAATTATTTTCTATTCGCATACAGCGCATATAGGTTCATGTAGCCTACGTGCAAAAATTAAATTACATTTGGTAAGTTAAACTCGCAATATCATTTAAGTTTAGAAAAAAATATATTTGTTTTCTAAATAATACACACTCTTCTCTACAAAAGCAATTCTCTGCTGTTTTCCTCTTAAAATCAAAATAAGTTCATCTTTAAGGGATTTATAAAGATTTTCTTTATCAGAGTATATATATATATATATGATTTGTATTAATAAAGTTTTATGTAAATATATCTTAATTTCTTTTTCTAATTTTAAATAGTCAAAAGAGTTGTTATCTGAGCATCTCATTTGAGAGGCAACAGTTTTCTAAACACTGTAGTGTACTGTTTAAAGATGAAAAACTTTTTTACTTATTAATAATAATATTTTATGTGAATTAATTAATTCATTTTATATTTTTGATATTTGTTAAATTCTTTATTAAATAACTAAATATTTTTAGCTTTTGAAGGCCCATTATAAGATTGACCACATTTGCTAAATTTTCTCGACAAACATATATACTAATGTTTTATCATTGCTCTCTTGGTACGGACACTTAGGATGGTGACAGATATTCCGGCTACCACAAACACCACCTTCGGTAAGTACGGACACTCTATTTCTGCGTTCTCATGTAGTGATGGGTTGTATAAAGAATAGTGATGGGTTGTATAAAGTATAAACACAAATTTTACAGACTTTTATTATTTATGGATGTTTTAAATATGCAGAATATATACTTTTTGGAAATTATCTTTAAAAACACAAATACTATGAATACCATGAAGTAGCAAAAATGGAAAATTTCTATTTTAATGTCTTGTCTTCATTTGATCTTGTATTTATTAGAAAAATTTTTGTCTTTGAGAAAGAGTACTTTTATAATCTCTATATAATCATGTTAAATAGTATTTTTATATTCATTGTTTCTATATATATGTGTTTTAAACCCTTGACCTTATATTTGGTTTTATGTCAGGATAATAGAAACCCACAGGAGGTAATGAAGAAAGAAATACAAAATTGTGTTTTTGCAATGCACTCAGTTATAGTAGTCATAACATAAAATGAGAATTGTTTAAATGAATAAAGTGTGGGTATATATTGGAGATTTGTGTAATTTTGCCCACAACCAACATCTTTTATCTTTCTATCTTCTTATCTTTGTTTTCATGAGACATAAACCAAATATAGCTTACTAGAGATCTTGGCAATAAGTAAGTGTTAGATTATATTAGTTTCATTCTTATAGTTGTGTGTAACTAATTTTGTTTTCATGATGTAGGGAAAGAGGTTATGTTTTATGAAAGCCCACAACCAAATGCAGGGATTCACCGATTTATAGTTGTATTATTCAAGCAACTGGGAAGAGACACTGTTTTTCCCCCTGAATGGCGTCACAATTTCAATACCAGAGATTTTGCTTGCAATAATAGCTTGGCTCCTGTTGCCGCAGTTTATTTCAACTGTCAAAGGGAGCGTGGTTGTGGTGGAAGAAGAATGGAATAAAATGAAGATCAGGTCATGAAGATCGTATCATCAACGTCTGGGAACACCTTCACTAAAAATGAATATTAATAATTAAATAACTGAGTGTTCTCTTTATCTGTACTTTATATTTCGTGCTTGGTTAATAATAATCAGCTAATTTAAAAGGGGAGGTTACTTAGCTTCTTCTTTTAAGATTAGGGCTTCCTTGTTGTTAACAAATTTGAATAAATTTTATGTAATGCAAGTTTAAGGTTTTTAATATCAATATTTAAGTTTTATTAATTAAAATGATGAGAACACTCTTATAATTATATCTGGATTTTTTGTTTTTATATTTGATTATTACTTATTAGTATACTTATAATTATATATGTTCTCATATGTACTCTTGTATTTATATTATTATTTGAAAATATACACTAATTTTTTAAAAAGTATGACTAAAAAGAAGAGAAGGATGTGAACAAGGATTCCAGATAGGAAAAATTAGGTAGATGATGTGAGTGTTTAAAACAGTGTACAAATAAATTTTTATTATATATTTAAAAAAATGATGTAATTTAAAATTATATATTATTTTATATAATTATATCATATATAAATAAAATAATTAATTATTTTTATAAAATATATATTAAAATATAGAATTTATATTAAAAATATATGAAATAATAATATAAAAATTTATAAATACATAATTATTAACTTAGTCATTGATTTTATAAATTATTTTTTTATATTTTATATATGAAATATGATAACATTTGAATTTGAAAATCTATCAAAACAGCGGACAGTCATTTGGATTTAAATTTGAATTTGAAAATCTATCAAAACAGCGGACAGTCATTTGGATTTAAATTGTATTCCACTTGAAAAAGTATACCGAATCAAGAGGTGATCAGTCAAGAAGTAAACAACTTAATTAATTTATAATTATATTTAGTTAATTTTATTTGTTTTTAATTTATAATATTTGATATTAATTGCTTCTCACTCCAAATTAAAATTCTGAATGATACGTTGGAGAAATAAGGACGGGGATCACGAAACTTCTAACAATCCCAATTCTTAGTATATAAAAAAATTTATATAATATATAAAAGAACGTCCATTTAATATGAAAAAGAAACATTCTAATACTTGATAGAAGAAACATCTTAATGCTTAGCATAAGCACCATCCAATTGTGGATTTACCCAAAGATATTTAACTGATTTTTGGCTAGTTCCCTTTTAGTTCCTAACATGGTTGATCTCACTTTTACAAGTTATATGAATTAGATCTAATTAAATCAAATTAAATATCGAAATTTAGTACATTTATAATTATATATGTACTCTTATATGTACTATTGTAATTATATATATATTCTTGTAATTATGTATAAACTTTTTGACAAATATATACTTTTGTAATTATATATATACACATTTTATTTATTTATACTATTCTCATTTATGTTATGTCTGTTATAACCAAGTTCTACAGAAAAGCACAAAATTTTGTGTTTCTTGTTGTATTATGTTTTGTGTCCATGTAACCGGTTTCTATTAACCACACATAACATCTATAAAAGGATTTAAAACACAAATGTAAAGACAATGAATATAAAAATACTATTTAACAACATGATTTTATAGAGATTATAGAAGTTCTGTTTCTCAAGACAACACATTGAATAGAAATTTTTCACTTTTGTTGGTTCATAGTATTTGTATTTTAAAGATAATTTCCAAACACTATATATCCTACATATTTAAAACATTTGTAAAAAAATAATATATATACTCTTATAGTTATGTATAAACTTTTTTTTAATTATATACTCGTATAATTATGACAAAAAAAAGTATAAACTTTTTAAAAAATCCACAATATGACAGAAAAAAATTAGGATGTGAAGAAAGGTTTCAAAAGAAAATTAAGTAGTACAAATAATTTCTCCTGTTATATATTTGAAAAAAATATAATTTTTAACTATATATTATTTTAGACAAAATTACTTTTTTTAAAAAATATATATTAAAAATATATAAAATAATAATATAAAAATATATAAATACATAATTACTAATTTTTATGCACATATAATTTTTTTGTATTTTATATATGAAATATGATAAATATTTATGGTTTAATTATTCTATTGGTTCTTATAGTTTTATTAAATTTATAATTAACTCTTTATATTTTTTTCCTTTAATTGTGTTTCTACACTACTTTTAATTTTATAATTAGGTCTTTATTAGTGTAAAAAATGTTAAAATTAACTGAATATTTCTTCGTAAATTAAAGGTATTTATAATTAAAAATGTAATTAAATTTTTAACTGCATGTATTTGGAGAGAAATATTCAGTTAATTTTAATATTTTTGACATGAAAATAATCTAATTACAAAATTAAAAGGAGTATAGCAAAGACCCAATTAAAAAGCAAAAAAAAATATAAAAATCTAATTAAAAATTTGATGAAACTATTGAGATTAATAGAGTAATTAAACCAATATTTATTCATTCAAAAAATTAGAATCCAGAACTATTTGTTTAAAATAAAAAAATACTTGTTATATTGAACAATTTCATATTTACTATTAATATATAGATTGAATAAAAATAAGAGTAATGATGAAGAAATGTAGTCAATAAGGATATTTAAAATATATCATGATAAAATAATATATTTATTAGATAATCTAAGATTTCTTAAAAAAAAAAGTAAAAAAGTATTATAAAACTTTTAACTATTCAAAATAAGATTTCCTCTCTCTCTCTCTCTCATCCACATTCTTTCCCATCCTTTTTTTATTTTTAGTTTTCATTTTATTTTCATTTTACACTTTTTCTTCTCTTACTTCTTTGCCTTTCTTCCTCTGTCTCTTATTAGAATAAATTATGTTATTTTATTCTTAATATTTATAAGAAATTTTAAATATACTTTTTAATACTTAATTTATATTAATTTTATCTCTTAATTAACATATGAGATAAATTTTATAAAATAATTATTAACTATATACTCAAATTTTTAGCCATTTAGACATTTCTTTCTATATTATGAAAGCACTCGCTCTAAGTATTTTTTTTTTTAAAATAGTAATTATTTTTAAAGTTTATCCATTAATAAATTAAAATCTTATGTTTGCATCTTAAATTTTGATCGACTAATAGTGAAATACAATTAAAGTAATGCTAATTTTAATATATTAATACAAAATTTAGCATATTTGTTTTTCTAGTAATTTAGTCATTGGTTACATTTATGAATGATAGTTATATCTACAATTGAAGACATACAAAATTAGAAAAATTAATAGCATATATATAATCTTTTAATTATAGAGAAAGTTTCCTTTGGATAAGGAATAATAAATGGAAGAGAAATAACTCAAATAAGTGGAATTAAGAAAATAATGAGAATTTAAAATTTATAAAAAAAGATTTGTTCAAAAATAATTTGACTAACTTATTAAAACTTTAAGACCAAGTGGGTTTATTTTTGTAGAAATAATTATTTTAGCATTCAAAAGATTTTAATTTTAATAAAATAATATCCAAAAAATATTAGTACTTTTATGATAATAGAGGAGGGTAATTTTTTTTATGAAAAATTTAACAGTTAACTAAATAAATTAATCATTAACTTAACTTTTAAATCATTTTGTCAAACTAAATATATTTTTTGAGAATCATTTTGTCATCAATATATTTTAGGTATTATTTTATCAAAATTTAAATTTTTTGAGTATCAATATAATTATTTACTTTAATTTGACTTTATATAAATGAGCGTATATTAGATAATATATGGTTTACACTATTATCTAACGAATAGAAATATTAATTTGGCTTATAATTATATTTTTTAAAATTTAATTTTAGATATATGTTTTTTTATGGCCAAATTAATTACGTTGGAAGATCATTTTAATCGGATTTTTTAAATAAATAATTTAAATATTTTATTTACGAATATAAATATTTTAAATACAATTTATATTTTGTCTTATTATTTATCTCATTTATAGTATAAACAAATTGATTATGTATGGATAAACACATATTTTTAACTAATAAAACGGATGCATCAATGACATGTAGGAGATGAAGAACTCCTTATGTCTCGTTTATAGTGTAAGAGTAAATGAAATACATGCATAATCAATTTATTTATACTGTAAATAAAATATATTTAAAATTAATTTATTTACATTGGAAACAAGATACAATACGACAAATTCCAAATAGCTATAAAAAGATTTATAAGTATTGGCATTTATTACAAACATATTACTGTTTCTTTTCTATTTTTCTTCTTTGTTCTTTCAATAAGTTTTGTAAAAATGTCCAATGGTAATTAAATATATTTTTGAGTATATATCCCAATTATTACATGAAAAATAATGATGATGTGGTTGTATTTAAATGTGATAGTCCTATCTTTTTGTGCACTTGTCATTTAAGTTTTCTATCTGAGCTAAAAACCTAATATTGATGACTATGGATGTTAATCGGACAAAAGAAGTTGGATGAGTGGGGTATATGTTGTTAGCAACAATGAAAAATAGAGTATTTTCAGTTTCGTATTTTTTTGGTTCGATAGCAATGAGCATGTATGCCTAATGTTCGATGTTCACAAGAAAATTATGGCCCAACAAGTGATGAAGCTGTAAAAGTTGGTGACGAAGATGGTGGTGGTTGTGTGCATGTGAACTTTGTCCAAGATGACCCGTCTTGCATCACTCTCCTACACTGTGCTAGTAGAAATAGTGATCCGGTATTCGAGTTAAAGGCTCATATTTTATTATTATTAAGTTTAGAAGTTGTTGTGATACCTGAGCTGTCAGAGTGGCGCAGCCGGAAGCGTGACATTCTGATAGTAAGGGTGTTACATTAGTTCAATAAAACACATGGACGTGGACATTAAGGAGTCGGATGAAGAATACATTGACGACAGCAATAAAAGTAGTTCTACTAAGGATAAGGAAGAGTTTGTACTTGAAACCCTGGTAGGTGGAATAATTTAGTATCTTCTATCTGTCCTATAACTAGTTTCGGAGTTGTTAGCTGTAGCTAGCTACTATCACATGCTGAATCTTAATGCGATACATGAGCATACTCCATTTTTTAATATGAGTGAGATGCTTACAATATAGACAGCGATGTAAAATTTTGTATCGATTATAAATTTAAAAACGGAGAGATTATCATCCTAGTTATGAAGAATTACAGCATTTAGAGGAATGATGAGTATAGAATTATGGAGTCTGATTGAGCAAAATAGCATATGCATTGCATGTAATCTGTCGCATAATGTCTTTAGAATTTTTGTGTTACACTTCGACAGATTCATAGATATTAGTAAGCCACTATTTCGTAATCAAGTAATTATATTCTTGTTTATTATAATTATTTTGGAAAGAACGTATAACAATCTTATTTTAATTTGATAAGGAAGAGTGTAAATTTAGAGGGCCACACACTTGTCTCACCTCCACCATGTCTCAGGATTATGGATAGTTTGAAATCATTGTCCTTTCTTGCATTTGTATGTGCCATCAAATCCGAATATCTTACATATCTAAGAGAAAGGTCTAATAAGAGAGAGATAGAAAATGAAAAACATTTGAAAATTATATTTGTGCATATCTCGTTTACGGTGTAAACGAATTGATTATGCACATATCTCATTTATATATTTACTGTTACACAACATGTGTATCTGTGATACGTTCATTAATGTCTGTATTTTATCTCATTTACAG
This sequence comes from Arachis hypogaea, assembly GCF_003086295.3. Lineage (NCBI taxonomy): Eukaryota > Viridiplantae > Streptophyta > Magnoliopsida > Fabales > Fabaceae > Arachis > Arachis hypogaea. Next base: position 127,104,065 of record NC_092051.1, on the reverse strand, counting down.
TATAAATGAGATATGTGCATAATCAATTTTTTTACATGATAAAATAATAAGACGTAAAACATAAATTGACCATAAATTATTTATATCCGTAAATAAAATATTTAAATTATTTATTTAAAAAATTCTATTTTAATAATAATACCTTATAATACTTATGAAAATTTTATATTTGACGGTTTAGACATGTCCATCTTTTTGAAGATTCATCACAGGAAAGTAGATTTAGGGTGTAGTAAGTAATAAAAACCGCTCAAAATTAAAGATCTTTGAAGCTAAATAGCAGGGCTATGGGGTAGAGCCTAATAAGCATCAAAACAGCTGAAACCTGTGGAAATAGGTAGTTAGAGACCCTTTAAACGCAATATCTGCTACAAAAGTAAGAATGGCTTCACTCCAACAAAAGGAATTGCTGAGCCACCTTTAGAAACTCGGTCATGAACATCAACATGGGAACACATCACATAGACATACAATTTCTCATGCTTCAGACTTCAGTCTTTACCCCTGCTTCTATTCAAACCACCCCCCCCCCCCCCTTTCTTCTCTCTTCTGACAATAAAAGATACTACACCACAATACAGAAGCAGAGTCATCATAAGAGGAGGGACAAATTGTGTTAGGATCAAGAGTTAAGAATCTATGACAAAGGAAATTAGTTAATAAAATATTATATATGTTATTGTATATATTTTTTAGGGTTCGTTGTATTTGTTGCAATTGCAAGTTTTGTAAATTATTTTAATTTTGATATGGCATAAAAATATTTTATATAATTATTTAATCACATTTATTCTTTAAAATAATTTTTTACGCAATTAATATAAAAAATATATTTTTTCTAACACGTGGTGTTATGTAATTGAATTTACGTGACAATACATTAAAATTAAATTTTTTATAAATAATGTTAGAAAAAAGTGTTATATATATATATATATTATATAAATTAACTAGTAAATCAGTTATTATATATTTATGTATATTTATATATATTATTTTATATAATTTTAATTTAATATATATTTTATATTATAATATATTTTATATACAAAAAACTATTTTTTTATATATAACATAATTTACTTTAAAAAACATAGAATTAAGAAAAGAAAATGACACTTTCTTTTTGATAATTAAGATGTTTAAATAATACTTATTTTTTTATTTATTTATAAAATATACAATCCCTCAATTGATTATATACAATTTACACCGTCTAATATATATATATATATATGAACAAATCTTAAAATAGTCTATAAAAAAGAGTAATTTAATAATTACAGTTTAAGTTCATAATTTTTAGATCACAGTATCACACAGAATTAGATTCGGCATGTAGTTCAGTCACAAATTATAGAATTCATTTAGGTACATTTAAAATGTTCCAATTAAAAATTGAAACATCAATGTTATAATAAATTCAAAGAATATATTTTTTCCTCTAAATAGATCTGATGATTGATATTTAATAGACTATGCTAATATAGTACTTACTTTCAAAAAATAAAAAAGAGAATTATAGTACTTGAAACTTCATCATCACCATGGACTTTAGGGTTATAGGTAAATTTATATTTAAAAATATGAAATTGCAAAAATGCATGAAAAATGATACAGAAAATCTTGTTTGAGTTGTTCTTAGAGTCCCATTTGAAATTACTAGAATAGTAGAATGTACACTTTTTTGTCTTAACTTGTCTCTTATTTATAGAATTATATGAAGAGTTTGATAAATGGTTATATAATATAAAAAAAATTAATATAATGCACACAATATTTGATTTCAACAAAATAATTAATTATATAAATTTAAATTGAATTCGAATAGTTATATAAATTTAATAATTTTCTATTAAAATTTTAAAATATTATGTTACTTGAATAATATTTACGTATAAATTATCACTTGCAAGCAATATTTTCACTGTATAAAAATAATATAAATCTTCCTATTATAATTATTATTTCTAAGTAATGTTTTGAATCTATATTAATAATTAATAGTAATAATAACATATAAAAATGTATTATGTACAATACAGTGTAGAGACTTGTCAATTCAAATATGGTGTAATTGGATATATAACTTTTTTTATTATGATAGTTTCTTCATCTTCAAAATAAATAAATTAATATATTCATTAAATTATACAATACAAATCAACTTAGAACATTGAAAGTTCCAAATCTTTGTGCGTTGCGCAACTTTACGTTTAATTAATTTTTAAGGTAGCTATAAATATTTTTATTTTTTGATTAGCTTTTGTCAGAAAAAAAACAATTGTCTTTTCTAGAGGGAATGGAAACTTTGGTAAGGAAAATTTAGGGACATATCTAAAATGTTGCAGTTAATGTATACCATTGATTTTTTGTGGATGGAGAATCTAATAGTTTATTGAAAAAGGGATATTGTAATGATGTCTAACAAATGAGAAAACGTTTGAATTCGGGGGTACATATAAAGGTGATTTTTAAATTCAAAATTCAAAATAAAAAGACATCCCAGACATACCATGTGTCTATGCAGACTAAAGAAATAGATAAATATACAATACAATACAAAGAAAGACAATAAAGAATTGAATAAGCCAATACTATAAAAAATAGAGTTAAATAGTAATGATGACATGGATGATGGATACCTTTAAATTTTCAATAAGAACGATATGCATAAGAAAAATTAAATAAAACAAATATTTTTGCGTGTTTCATATTCTTTAACATTTTACAAAAGTAAAAATACAAGAATATAATATATTTAAATTAAACTAAACATAGGTATATATAGGTTGCATAGAAATAAAAAATGATTAATTTAAAGAAAAATTTAGCAATAACACAATTGTATTTCTATTAACATCCTTAATTTTTTTTCTTTTTTGTAGATTAACAAATGACAAACACCCTTATTTTACTTTCTCAATAGATTAATTGTAGAAAATAGTAGAAAAAAATTATATTTTTTTTTATATTTGGAGAGTATCTCCGAAATAATGATAAAAATAATAAGATTATCAATAATAGTGTATAAATTTAAAGTATAATAGCATATTTATAAATGATTAAGTAAATATACAATAATATTTATAAATGATATTTTCAAAAATATAAATTATATAAAAATGATAATAATAATAATAATAATAATAATAATAATAATATATTATTATTATTATTATTATTATTATTATTATTATTATTATTATTATTATTATTATTATTATTATAAACTCACTCTTTAGTCTTTACTATTAGATTTAGTGTTGGATCCCATCTGACAAAAAATTCCTTAAGAAATAAGTTACCATTCTGATTTTTTGGTTCCGACACTAATAATGTTGGTATTATCGGAAGATTAATCGGACAATAAATTAATGAAGTGTTACCATCAGATTTTTTTTTACTGTAAATTCGCCGATAACAAAAGAATTATTTTTTAAAAAAGTAATAAATTAATTAATATTGTCAAATTTATCACATTAAAAATCAATGTTTTAGTGGTACTTTTAGTTAACTATATTATTATTATTATTATTATTATTATTATTATTATTATTATTATTATTATTATTATTATTTAACTAAATCATTTTTCTATACACAACAAATAAATAATAAATTTATTAATGAAATATTTTTTCAATCCAAATTACTAATAAAATATTATAAATAAATAAAGACTTACATATAATTATCTTTATATAAATTAATAGTTAAAAATTATTAAATAAAAATTTAATTAAATTTATTAAATTATTTAATAATTATTAAATATCAACTTCGTGAATACGAAAATAATTGCATACGAATTTTCATTTTATAAATGCGTCCTAAATTTACTTAGCACTGCAGCCAAAACGCTATAACGATATTAAAAATGCTATATATTGTAAGTCACAATAAAAAATGATATTCATGTAATTAAGAAAATATCGCACCATTAAATACTTTTTGAAAACTACCAATAACACTCTTAAATTTAGTTTGGTAAAATTTTTATTTTTTAAGAGTAATTTAAAAATTGTAACATTTATATTTGGTAAATCAAATTAAAATAATTTTTAATAAATATGAACAATAATAATTACGTTTGGTAAAATAGCTTTTAAAATTTAAAAATACTATAATAGACATAAATACAAGTATTAAATTTGAAAATTAGTTAACATATAAGTTTATATTAGACTTTTAAAAAGTACAAGCACCTCTTTGAAAAACTTTACCAAACCGAACCTTAAATATTTTGCTACCGATAAAACTATTTCTAAAAGATTAAAACGATAAAATAACATGACAAAATAAATAAAAAACTTTTTATATAAATAAAAAATTATATTTTTTTTACTTGAAAATGACTTGTTCGTTTAATTTAAATTTTTATAAAAATATTTAGATAATTATAAGTATGTACAAAAAATATTAGAGTAAAATTAAATTTATAAAACTATTTTTATTTTTTTAAAAAACATTTTGCCTCCCACAAAAAAATTCACAAAAATCAACGTGGCATAAAATATCAAGTTTAAGGATAAATATATATTTTTTTTAATTATATTTATAAAAAGCGATGCCAAAATCGATTTCTAAAATATTTTTGATAATACATTTCTACCATTTTGATTTTTTTATTAACATTTTTAAATTTATTCAGGGTGCTTTTGTTGTTTAAAATTTTCAGAGATATATTCGTCGATGTTTAATTTTTTTTTTTTAATTTACAAAACCCATAATTTGAAATTTTAGATGAACTTATTAAGACCACCACAAATAGACACGTCACACATATACATGTCTCTCATGTGAACTAACCACTACAGAATAATTATTAAAAGTACATATAGATTATAATGTCGATTCTCCTGTACTACATATTAGCTAGGGTGAAACCAGAGAATCAGAAAGTTTATGTGAGTATTGTTCTCTTCTATCTAACACATATATGCTTTTCAATATAAAGTCAATAACTGCATATCTTCAAAGCAACATTTGAAGTGATATATCATATATGTCAGGGAGTGATGGCCATATATTAAGAATCACGATGAAAACTAGGTTTAAACTAGGACTTGGCAATTGCAGTGCATGATGACTATGAACCACTAGATTTATATTCACTTATTCTTAGATGATTATCTAATATAATAACTTAATATTTTTTAAGGATTACTGAGTGTTTATATCCCATAATAAAAATAATAGAATATTTATGATGTATTGCAAAAAATTTTTCAAATAATATAGAACAAAATGCATAGAAACTATGACAATTCATGCGTATGTGAGGCAAAAAAAAAAAAATTGGATATGAAATCTTTTTTAGTGTTATTTTTAAAGATAAAGATGTATAGTGTTGAACTTTAGAGTGATGGATTTACTCTTTTTTAGTGAATGAGAGACTTTTTTATATATTTTTTTAAATTATTCCTAAAGCAACTTGCTTATAATGAGAAGAGTTTTTTTTTTTTTTTTAAATTTAAAAAACATCTTGCCTTTACAAAATAAAAGAGATTTTCCTTTATATATATATATATATATATATATATATATATATATATATATATATATATATATATATATATATATATATATATATCTATTTATTAATATTATATTTAATATTAATATATTAGTATTAATATATTTAGTTATATCGGTATATATAATAACATATAATAATAAAATATAAATTTAACAAAGTTCGTAACACACAAATAAATACATGATTATTACATAAACATATATGTCTTTATATAGACAAAATTTTTTAATAAAATAATCATTTTTTTAACAACTAATACATGAATACATAGGTGACACAATGAAATTTGTAGAATTTGCTTCAAATTGTATGTATATTTTAGATTGTTCACCATCTTATGAGTTGGCTTCATTATTCTTCCTTTGATTTGTCAAATTTGGTATCTTGCACTAGAAATTTGCATTCATATAATTTTCATAATCTTCTCTTACATTCATGTAGTTTCTATAACTTTTTAAGTTAGGTTGCAATTTGATTCTAATTCCAATTCAATTTGATTTCGAATTTTTTAATATTCTAACATGTTGTATTTGTACTATTTTTAAATGTTCATGATTTAATTATCTAACATTACCTCCCTTAAATTAAGCTTGCAGAATTAATTATTCCAAACATCTTTAACTTGAAAAATAATTCGATTTTTAATGATTTTGTAAAAATTTCAGCTACTTATTCTTTAGTAGGTCAGTACTCAATCACAACTTCTTTTTTATTCACCAATTCTCTGATTTTATGAAATCGAATATTAATATGCTTTGATCTTCCATGGAATACTGAATTTTTGCAAAGTGCAATAGCTGACTTGTTATCGCAAAATATTGTTGTTGGAGTACTTTGTTTCTCATTTAATTCTTCAAGAATTCTTCTTAACCAAACTGCTTGTGTTGTATAATTTGCTGCTGCTATATATTCTGCTTCTGCTGTAGAGACTGCTACTACTGCTTGTTTCTTTAATGACCATAAAATTGCACCAGAATCAAGATGAAATGTAAATTCCAAAGTATTTTTTTATGTTTCTATATCTACGGCCCAATCACTATCAGTGTAACCGACAAGATTCACTTCATTATTATTTTCATAATAAATACCATCATTTAAAGTACCTTTGATATATTGAAGAATTTGCAGCTTGCAAATGGATGGTACAAGGCTCCTCCATAAATCTGCTAAGCAAACCAACTTCAAACACAATATCTGGTCTGGTTGCAGTTAAGTACCTCATTCTTCCAATCAAGATTTTGTAATAAGTAGGATTTACTGCTCTTCCTTTGCCTTCTCTTAGAAACTTGAACTTCTCTTCGACTGGAGTAGGAACTGGTTTTGAGTGCTCCATATTAAATTTCTTTAAAATGTCATTTGCATATTTCTTCTGAGAAATGAAAATTCCATCATCTTTTTGAAGAATTTTGATGCCAAGAAAATAGGACATCAAACCCATATCTGTCATTTCAAAGTGCTTTATCATAGCCTCCCTGAATTATGCAATTATCTTCAAATTGTTGCTAGTAAAGATTAAATCGTCAATATAAAGACACACGATCAAGATATCTACAGGTTCAATGAACTCCATATAAAGTGTATGCTCAAATGGACATCTTTTGAAATCATTCTGAATGAAATATGAATCAATCTTATTGTACATGCTCTTGGTGCTTGCTTTAATCCATACAAAATTTTTTTCAACATGTAAATTTTATCTTCTTCTCTAGGAACTTCATATCCTGCAGGTTGCTCAACATACACCTCTTCTTCTAAAGTACTATTTAGAAATGCAGACTTAACATCCATTTTATGTACCTTCCACTTATTTTGAGTCGGGAGTGAAATAATCATACAAATAGTATCTAATCTAGCAACAGGAGTAAATAATTCAAAATAATTGATACCTGGCTTTTGTTTGTATCTCTTTACAACTAATCTTATTTTGAAACGATCAACTTCACCATTGGATTTGTACTTAGTTTTGTAAACCCACTTTAATCCAATCGACTTCTTATCTGCTGGTAAATCTGTTAGCTTCCATGTGTCATTTTTCTTAATGGAATAAATATCTTCATCCATTGCTTTCTTCGAATTGTTGCCTTTAGAGGCTTCTTCAAAGTTCAACGGCTCACAATCTGAAAGTAGAGCAAAATTTATGATTTCTTCATTAGACAGATCGTTTTCATTGCCAACTTCATAATCTTTCAATCTAGCAGGTAGTCTCCATTCTCTTTGCGATCTTCTAGATGATTTTGATTGTTCAGTTGTGTCAGATTTCCTTTCTTGTACTTCATCACACGTATTTGGAATTACAATCGATTGCTTTTTTGTCTTTGTGTCCTAGTCCCACATGGATTTTTTATCAAACGTCATGTCTCTGCTGATGATCACTTTTTTTTGTTTATAGATTGTGCAACTTATATGCTTTTGAGTCTGTGCTATAGTCGATAAAGATACACTTAAACTAATCTGAACATGCAAGATATTCTGAACCTCTATCTCTTATGAGAATTTTGATTTTACAGCCACTTTATTTTTCGACAAATGTCTTGAATGTCTTGAAGATATCACATGCTTCTAATTTTTGTTTCAAAAAGTATACCCATGTATATCTACTAAAATCATCAATAAAAGTGATAAAGTACCTGCTACTACCATTGCTTGGAACTTTAATAGAACAAATATCTAAATGCACAATTTCAAATAATCTTCTAGCTCTCCATGACTTTCTTGTAGGAATAGATCTCTGTGCTTTTTTTCTAGTTGACAAATTTCACAAACACAATTAGGAATATCAACTCATGATAGACCAAAAATAAGTCTTTTTCTTGATAGGTAGTTTAGACCAGAAAAATGAAAATGCCCAAACTATATATGCCTCAGCCAGCTATCATCAAGTATTACAGAACTCATGCAAGAGAGATTAACATGTTGAATTTTCAATGGAAACATTCTATTTGAAGTTATCTTTACTTTATCTATGAACCTTCTATTGTTGTCAAACACAATGCAATATCTATTATATGTTATAATCTTATATCCCTTGTTAGATAACTGCCCCATATTCAGTAAATTGTTATCAAGTTCAGGAGCATAGAAAATATTAGAAATATAACTTAGAGAACCATTCTTCAATCTAATTGGCATTCGCCCTTTTCCTTTAATAGGAATTTTTGTACTATTACTAAATTTCAATAATAGTTTAACTGAATCATATAGTGAAAAAAATAATTCTTTTCTACCAAACATATGATTACTGCAGGTATTATTCAAGTACCATATATTTTCATCTTCAGCAGACAAATTACTTGTAAAAAATAAAGTTTGAGTACCCAGATTATCATTAATATTTTGATGCTAATTTTCTGCAATGTATGCTTGATTGTTATTTATCATTTTGAATATGCAATATGCTTTGTGTCCATACTTTCCACAATGAAAGCAGTTGAAATTAGTTTTTTCTTGATAAAAATTGCCTCAACCTCTTCCTCGATTGACAGGCTTGAAATTTGTTCCACCTCTTCCTTGATTAGTTGGTGTAAAATTATTATAACTTCCTTGATTTTAATTGCCACGACCTTTACCTCTGAAACTTCTTCTACCTTTATTTTGAAAATCGAAATCACGACCTCGTCCTCCTTGTGTACGGCTTGATTCTGCAACATTGTTTAAATTCACTTGGCTTTTTAGGGCTTATTCGGTTGATTTTTCTGACTTTCTTAATATTCTGCTGATGTGGCTTTTCATGGTTCCTTATAACTCTACAATCATCAATGTATCTATATCATGTGACTCTAGTATCGTAGTCACCACATGGTCATACTTCATCGGCATGGTACGAAGAATTTTTCCCACCACTTTACTATGGGTCATATCTTCTCTATAGACTCTCATCTTATTGACAAGATCTGTAACACGAGTAAAATATTGCTCAACAGTTTCTGAGCTAGACATCTTATACCCTTCATATTCTCTTCTCAAAGACTGTAGCTTTGCTTTCTGAGCTTTATCTACTCCTTTGTATGACAGCTTCAACGTCTTCTATAATTCTTTTGCACTTTTAGCATTTGCTATTTTGTCAAGCACTGTATAATCTACTCTTTGATAAATTTGAGATAGTGCCAATTGATTTCTCTTCTGTTGGGCAGCATCTTCTCCTTATTGCAAATCCGGTTTAATGAAATTTCAGAGGTTCTGGGCCTTTAAATGGGTAGACATCAAAGTCTCCCAGTAACTATAGTCAAGTTTCTCATCTAACTTGGGATCGGACTACACAATATTAAAAGTATTTGTCATACTGACTCTATGAATAAACAACTATGTGAGAACTCTCTCATACCTCATAAAATCTCAACCACCATGTGCTGGATTAACCAGCTCTGATACTAAATATAAGTATAATATCTACAATTAATTAGCCCTAAGATCACTAACTCATATAAATGACACTACCATATTTTTCATTTCTCAAATTCACTACAATCATAAGAATATAAGAGAGAATTTTTAGAACAAACATTAAACATTTTTATTCATAGAGGGATGATCATACATAAACATACATGACTTTATATAGGCAAAATTTTTTAATAAAATAATAATTTTTTTAACAACTAATACTTGTATACATAAGTGGCATAATGAAACTTGTAGAATTTGCTTCAAATTACTGTTGGTATAATGGACTCAAATGAGAACAAAGAGAAACTGTAATGAGAGTGATAGTAATTGATTATAGAACAATTAGTATATTACATGATGTGTGCAGAGCTATATCTTTTATACTCTCACAAGGCATGCAAGTCATGCACACATACTAATAAACTCAAAACAAACTCCAAATATATCCGTTACAGAACTCTCTTTCTCTCAACGACTAGCAGATATTCCTATAGCCCCCCGCAAACTAAGTGGGTTCTTGAAGACACATGCAGTTTGTCTCGGAAGCGTTCAAAGCTAATTAAGGATGGGGGCTTCGTTAGGATGTTTGCTACCTGCTGAGACAAAGTTAGGATATGAACCACATATAGCTGCTTACTCGTGACTCTATCCCGAACTAGATGAATATCAACTTCGAAGTGCTTCGACCGATTGTGAAGAACTGTATTCGCCGTCAGCATAACAACCCTTAAATTATCGCAAAATATCGTAGGAGGCACTGCAGAAGTGACACGAAGTTCTTGGAGCAACTTTTGCAGCCACATTATTTTTAAGTTGGTGTCTGCGAGTGATCGAAACTCTGCCTCAGTGAATGACCGACTCATGGTGGGTTGTTTCCGGCTTGACCATGACACCAAATTCAAACCAACATAGACACAAAATCCACTAGTGAGCACGGATCATCAAGGTCATTTGCCCAATCGCTATCTGAAAAAGGCAGTATACGAAAATCAGTATTTGGTGTGAATAATAGGTCATGAGTGGCACACCCAGAGAGATATCTTAGTATGCGCTTTGTGGCAACCCAATGACTTTGGAGAAGTTTTTGCATAAACTGGTTAACACGGATCACAGAGAAAGCTATCTCTGGATGTGTAAGATTGGCGTATTGGAGACTCCCTACTATAGAACGCTAAAGGGTGGGCTTCTCAAAGAGGTCATCCCCTTTAGAAGTCAACTTTTCAAAACTTAGCATGGGTGTAGGGACAGATTTAGCTTTGTCTAGCCCCACTCTTTGCAAGAGATCAGTTATATATTTGGCTTGTGACATATGAAGAGTGTCTTTAGAGGGATACGTGACTTCCAACCCCAAGAAGTAGTGTAAAAGGCCAAGGTCTTTGAGGACAAATATAGAGTTTAGTTGTTGCACCAAATCTGCAATCTCATCATCATTAGATCATGTAATAATAATATCATCCACGTAAACTAATATATAAATGCCTGATGTAGAAGTAAAGTGGGTAAAGAGAGAAACATCTGATCCAGTGTTAGTAAAACCATATTTGAAAAGGGTAGAGCTCATGGTAAAGAACCAAGCGTGTGGCGCTTGTTTGAGGCGATATAATGCCTTGTGAAGCCTGCAAATAGAGTTGGGATTAGTGTTAGTAAAACCTGGAGGTTGGTTCATAAAGACAAGCTCGTATAATTCTCCATTAAGAAATACATTGTTGAAATCATACTGCCGAAATAACCATCCTTTTGAAAGAGCAATGCTTAAAACCACCCGTATTGTAGAGGGTATGATTACAGGGCTAAAAATTTGATCGTAATCCATGCCTTCAGTTTGATGGAAGCCCTTTGCCACTAATCGTGCTTTATATTTAATGATGGAATTATCAGGGATCCGCTTAATGGTAAATACCCACTTATAGCCGATAATAGTTGCTTGTGGTGGTGGATCCACAAGTGTCCGTGTCTTATTTTTTACCAACGCATCATACTCATTCTATATGGCTCTAGCCCAATGAGAACTTGACAAGGTTTGTTTTATATTCCTTGGGATCTCTTGTGTAAGGTCTAAAAAGGTGCTGTGACAATGTTTTTGTGGTAAGGTACATGTTTTTGACCGTGTGGTCATCGGGTAAGTATTGAGTGATGAGGGGTGAGTGGAGGGAGGGGTGTGGCGGTGAAAAGGGAAGAGCAATCTCTATAGCTCCAACAGGAATAGTACCAGGGGTTGAAGGATGTAGTGAGGAGGATATAGGATTAATATGCACGAGAATGGGGGGTCCAGGGGAAAGTATAAATGTAGGTGTAGAAGTGGTAACATGTATAGGCAGAGGGTTAACAGAGGGTGATGGATTAGAATATAATGGGAAAAAAGAAAAAGGGTGTTGAATAGTAGTTGACAGTGGAGAAGGAGAACCAAGTTTTTGTAGAAAAAGAATAGGATAAGGAAAAGAACCTTCATCAAAGAGGAAATTCCTTGAAATGTATATCTTGCCACTAGGAGATAGGCACTTGAATCCTTTGTGTTGGGGTGCATACCCAAGAAAAACACATTTCTCAGACCGGTAGTCATGTTTGTGTTTAGGATATAGTCTAAGATTCGGATAGCAAGTACAACCAAAGATTCGAAGCACAGAGTAATTGGGTTTGATCGCATGAAGAAGTTCATATGGAGACTTGTGATGAAAGTAGGAGAGGGTAGGCGGTTGATAAGAAAGGTTGCTGTGAGGAAGGAGTCTTCCCAATATTCAAGAGGTAGTGAAGTAGTGGCTAAGAGAGCAAGGCCGATTTCAGTAATATGTCGATGCTTGCGCTCAACAACTCTATTTTATTGATGTGTGTATGGACAAGGAATGCAGTGAATGGTGCCATTAGTTTGTAGATGTTGTTTGAACTGGTGTGAGATAAATTCTCCTCCATGATCCGATTGAATGGCTTTTAGTTTGAGTCCAGTTTGGCATTCCATGAGTGTTTGATATTGAACAAAATAATTAAAAACCTGTGCTTTAGAGGAAAGAAGATATAAACATGTATTGCGTGTAAAGGTATCAACAAAGCTCACATAATATTTGAAACCCGAGCGAGACAAATAAGGGGCTGGTCCCTAGACATCTATATGAACTAATTTCAAAGGAAATTTATACAATGTATCAGAAGATGGAAAAAGTAAGGAATGCATTTTTGCTAACATACAAGCATCACATAAACCATTGTTAAGTATGGAATTATTAGAGGTAGGCAAATTACAATGTTAAAGTATAATTTTTACAATATTGAAAGATGGATGCCCAAGTCTACGATGCCACAATGAATAGGTGTTGGTGGGTAAGTGGCTGATCGATTCTGAGTTTAAGATGAAGATGCACCATGAAAATTTTGATCGAATCAATAGTAGCAAGAAAGCACAGTATGTTTAAAACGGTTGCTTAATTGGAATTGCATACGAGAACCTTGTTGTCAATTTGATCTTCCGCCATGCCAAGAACGGCCACCACGGCCTTAGGGAGTTTGATATCCTCGATAATGTGAGGGTTGAGTGGGTAAGGTAGATTGAACAAGGTTTGCTTGATGATGAGCGGATATTTTACACGCTTTTTGGCATCACTTTCATATAGGTTTTAGTAGTTTTTATTTAGTTTTTATTAAGTTTTTATAGGTTTTAGTGTTAAAATCACATTTTTGGATTCTACTATGAGTTGTTATGTTTTGGGGTAATTTCAGGTATTTTCTGGCTGAAATTGAGGAGCTGAAGCAGAAGTCTGATTCAGAGACAGAGGAAGCACTGCAGATGCTGTCCAAATCTGACCTGCTTGCATTCGGAAGAGCTTTTCTAGAGCTACAGAAGTTCAAATGGAGCGCTCTTAATAGCTATGAAAAGCTGACTTCCAGAGCTTTCTAGCAATATATAATAGTATATACTTTGCTTCGGATTAGAAGGCCCAAGACTGGCGTCCAACGCCAGCTTCCTACCCCCTTCAGGTGTTCAGCGCCCAAAGAGCAGAGCCCAGCGTCCAAAGGCCTAGAGAGGACCCCCTAGCTGGTGTTCCACATCCGAAGAGCCTCATAGCACGTGGATCTCATTAAAGCTCAGCCTAAACGCTCACCAAGCGGGCCTCAGAAGTAGATTTTATCACTAAATAGACTGTTTTACCCTTACTAGTCTTTGGTTTAGTATTTAAAGGGATTAGATTCATGTTATTCACATACTTTTTCATATCATACACCTCCCGATGAGGGAGGTCTGCCATATTCACATTTTCACCATTGTTTTTATCTTCAGTATGAGTTTCTAAACCTCCTAGGTTGAGGGGAGGAGCCCTGCTAAGTCCTATAAATTAATAAAAGTACTATTTCTTCTTCTTCGATCCATGTCTGATCTATCTCTAAGATGTATATTCCGATCTTCATCGTGGTGAACAGGACGATCTGACAAATTGGCTCTATTCATCACATTAAGACGAACGTGCCTGATAAACACCCACGTCTACTTGGGTTCGTGTGAATACTTGGCCGGAAAGCATGAACTGACAACTATGTTTATACATCTCTCAGATGGTTAATCCACGATTTCGTTGAGGACTTCTCAAGACACCAGTTCAGCCGATCTCTGGGGAGATTAAGGTCTCTGTGGTATAGGCTAGAATCCATAGAAGCAACATTCTCTGATCCGGAAGATTCGACCTTGTCTGTGGCGCTTTGAGTAGGATCGCCAAGAGAACGATTTGCTAAGAGCTTCACCCTCCGTCAAATTGAATGACCACGGGCAATGGCGTTCAACCTGTAGTAGAGGAGATCAAGGACCATTGGCATGGCTTTGATCACTTACAGCCTGCCATAGGAGAAGATCATTCACAAGCAAGGAAGACAGTAGTACCAGCGTTACTTCAGAAAGACAAAGCAACTCCAACTCTCAATCTAATCCTATCACTTATTCCTAATAGCTAACTTCTTAATAGCTAATTTATACAACTCCTTCTGATTCCGCCTGACTAAGACCTGCAAGACAACCATAACTTGCTTCAAGCCACAATTCTCGTGGGATCAACCTTGACTCGCTCAGGTATTACTTGGACGACCTAGTGCACTTGCTGGTACTGCTACTGTTGTACGAAATAGTGTGAGTTTTGCATACACGCGCACCAAATTTTTTGCGTCGTTGCTGGGGATTGTTGAGTTTGGACAAACTGGCAGATTGTTTTGCTCCTTAGATCAGGTAAGTTTATTTTACATTATTTTAATTGAGTCTTTAATTTTTGTTTTCTTCTTCTTAATTTTCGAAAAATTTCAAACCTTTTCAAAAAAAAATATTTTTCTTTCCTTTGTTTGATTTTTGTTCTTGGTTTGAGTCCTGCATGTTCATGCTTTTCAATTACAAAAATTTTAAAACTTTTTCAAAAATCTTTTTCATATAGTTTATTTTTTTTACATCCTCTGAATTGTTTGCTTTGGGTCACAGTGTTGTTGATGTTCTTGTTGAATCTTGCATTTTTTTAGTCTTATTTTCAAAAAAATTTTAAAAATAATTTTTCTTATTTAAATCTTGTGTCAAGTCTTTAAGTTTGGTGTTTCCATTTTATTTTTCTTGCAATTTTTGAAAATTTGATCTTGATTTTCTAAAAATTTTAAGTTTAGTGTTTTTTTTTTTTTATATTTTGAGTTCTTTGAGTCTTTAAATTTTGTTCTTTGTGTTCTTGTTTGTCTTTAAAGTGTTCTTATGTCTTGTGTGTGTCTTGATCTTAAAATTTTTAAGTTTGGTGTCCCCTTGTATTTCCCTCCAAAATTTTTGAAAATTAGGAGCTCTAGATCTAAAAATTTTAAGTCTTGTATCTTTTTTATGTTTTTCTCTTTCATAAAAAAAAATTCAAAATAAAAAATTATCTTTTCTAACTAATTTTAACCAATTTTTTCGAAAATTAACAATAAAATTCAGATTTTGATTTTAAATTTTTATCTTATCATATCCAAGTTTTCAAAAATCAAATTTTTTCAAAAAATAAAAATCATATCTTTTTGAAAAAAATCTTATATTTTTCAAAACTTATTATATCTTTTTCAAAATTTAAAAGTCTCATCTTATCTTTTTCAAATTTCTAATTTTAAAATCATATCTTTTTCAAAATAAAAATTTCAAAATCTTATATTTTTCAAAATTCAAACTCTAATTTCAAATTTTTTTAAATCATATCTTATCTTTTTCTAATTTCAAATTTTGATTTCAAAATATTTTCTTATCTTACTTTCTATCTTATTTTAAATTTAAAACTTTTCTTATCTTATCTTTTATTTTTATTTCTATTTTTTATCTTTTCTTAATTAATATCTTATCTTCTCTTTTATCTTTTTCAAAACCATCTAACTAACTCTCTCTTCTCAAAATTTCAGAAAACTACTTCTTATCTTCTCTCTCTTATTTTTCAAAACCTCCTAACTAACTCTTCTCTTCCTTAATTTTCGAAAATATCTCCCTTCTTCTCTCTCATCTTTTTTCAAAACCACCTAACTAACTCTCTTCTCTTCTTAATTTTCGAAAAAATATCTCCATCTTCTCTCTCTTCTTTTTCAAAACCACCTAACTAACTCTCATCTCTCTTAATTTTCGAAAATTTCTCTCTCTTTTCTCTCTTCTATTTTTTGAAATTTACATTTAAAATTTAAATTCTTTTTAAATTATTTCTTAATTTTTGAAAACTTAAATTAATTAATTAATTAATTAAAAATAAAATATTTTAATTTGTATTTACTTTTTCTATTTATACCTCTTCTCTTCTCATCTCTATTCATTCAACTCTACTTCCTTCCCTAGCTCTAGCTCAACTTCTTTATCTGCTTTCCTTTCTTCTTCACATCTCACTTGGAGCTTCTTGCCAATTGGCATAGAAAGCTCTCTTGTGATTTCCTTTCTTTATTTACTCTTATCTACCATCTCCAAGGTAATTTTTCTTTACTTATTTTATTTTTATTTTAATTTTATTTTTACTTCCTTCTTCTTTCTCTACTTCTAACTTTAAGGAGGATCTTCTTGCCAATTGGCATAAAGAACTTTCTTCCTTTCCATCTTTTTTTTGGCTTCTTGTTTATGACCAGGAACAGGGATAAAGAACCCCCTCTTGACTCCTAATCTTGAACCTAAAAAGACTCTGAGGAAGCGTTTACAACAAGCTAAAGCACAACACTCAAGAAGAGACCTTTCAGAAAGTTTTGAACAAGAAACAGAGGTATGGCCGAACCACAAGAAGAGCCCAGAAAGGTCCTTGGTGACTTCACCATGCCTACCTTTGACTTTTATGGCAGAAGCATTGTTGTACCTGCCATTGGAGCTAACAATTTTGAGCTTAAGCCTCAGTTAGTCTCTCTTCTGCAGTAGAACTGCAAGTTTTATGGACTTCCAATGGAAGATCCACATCAGTTCTTGGCAGAATTTTTACAGATCTGTGATACTGTAAAGACTAATGGAGTTGATCCTGAAGTCTATAAGTTGATGCTTTTCTCCTTTGCTTTAAGAGCCAGAGCTAAGTCCTGCTTGGATGCCCAACCTAGAGAGAGTCTTGACTCTTGGAAAAAGCTAGTTAATGCTTTTCTGGCTAAGTTCTTTCCTCCTCAAAGGATGAGAAAGATTAGAGTGGAAGTTCAAACCTTCAGACAAAGAGAAGGTGAATCCCTCTATGAAACTTGGAAAAGATACAAGCAACTGATCAAGAGATGTCCTCCTGACATGCTCTCAGAGTGGTCCCTCATAGGCGTGTTCAATGGTGGCTTGTCTGAGATATCCAAGATTTTCTTGGATAGCTCTGCAGGTGGATCTCTCCACTTGAAGAAAACGCCTACAGAAGCAAGAGAGCTCATTGAGATGGTTACAAACAACTAATTCATGTACACCTCTGAGAGGAATCCTGTAAACCATGGAACCTCTCAGAAGAAAGGAGTTCATGAAGTTGAGACTCTGAATGCCATCTTGGCTCAGAATAAGATCTTGACCCAACCGGTCAACATAATCTCTCAACATCTCACTGGGATGCAAACTGCACCTGGCAGTAATCAGGAAGCTTCTCTTGAAGAAGAAGCCGATGATCTTGATCAACCCACCATGGAGGAGGTGAATTACATCGGAGAAGCTTATGGAAACACTTACAACCCTTCATGGAGGAACCATCCTAATCTTTTATGGAAAGATCAACAGAAACCCTAGCAAGGTTTCAATCAAGGTGGTAGAAACCAGAATAGGTTCAACAACAGACCACCATTCCCATCTTCTGAAGGGAATATAGAGACTTCTAAGCAGAGCCTCTCTGACTTAGCCACTCTAGTCTCCAGCCTCACTAAGACCACTCATAGTTTCATTAATGAAACAAGGTCCTCCATTAGAAATTTGAAGGTACAAGTTGGTCAACTGAGCAAGAGGATCCCTGAGATCCATCCAAACACTTTTTCCAGTAATACTGAGGTTAATCCTAGAGAAGAGTGTAAGGCCATAACCATGGAAGTTGAGGCCGAATTGGAGGAGAATGGGAAGGCATTGAATGCCAGTGAAGAAGCCTTCACTGGGCGTTCAACACCCAGAATGCTAGAGGGACTGGCATTTAACGCCAGTCAGGGTGGTCAGCAAGGGTGTTCAATGCCCAATAAGCTGATAGAACTGGCGTTGAACGCCAACCCAAGCACACCCTTTGAGTGCCTAAATCCCACTCAAGAACCCTCTAGCTCAGAACCAAAGGAAACCACAAAGACAATTGAGGTTCCTTTAAATGCACTTTTGCAGTGCATAGGTTCTGATGACTACTCATCCTCAAGTAAGGATGAAGACATTAGGGAAGAGCAAGTTGCTCATTTTCTAGGAGCTCTAATGAAGCTAAATGCCAAACTATTTGGTACAAAGCGTCTGGAGGAAGAACCTCCACTGCTTACCAAAGAACTCCATGCTTTGGTTCAGCAAGAGCAACCTCAGAAGCTTCCAGATCTTGGACGCTTTCTGATTCCTTGCACCATAGGCACTATGACCTTTGAAAAGGATATATATGATCTATGGTCAAGCATCAACCTCATGTCACCCTCTGTAATGGAGAAGTTGGGCATACTTGAGGTACAAGCTGCACACGTCTCTTTAAAGATGGCACACAACACAATGAAGAAGCCCTATATGGCTTAGTAGAGGATGTCTTGGTTAAAATTGAAAACTACTACATCCCTGCAAACTTCATTGTCTTGGACATAGGAAAGGATGAGGATGACTGTGTCATCCTTGGAAGACCTTTCCTAGCCACAACTAATGCTATCATTGATGTGGCTAAGGGAGAACTAATCCTAAAGTTAGGGAAGGGCCACATCTTATTTAAGATGCCTCACCCCAATTCTCCCTCTAAAAGAGAGATAATTGTGCAACACCTAGTGTGCCAACACTCTCTATTTGTGCAGAGCTCTGCAGAGCCCCAGACATTAATTCTAAGTTTGGTGTTGGGAAGCCCTCAACAAGCTCTAAGAACAAAGGTACTAAAAAGAAAGTACCTAAAGGCTGGAAGGACAAGAAAGTCCCAACTGAAGGCCTCTCACCTAGCATGAGAGTTGTCTTCACTAAGAAGCCATCTTTACCACATGCAGTGAATCGTGTCCTATCTCTAGAGCATGTAGAGCTCATTCATGAGAGGACAGGAAGAAAATTCACTGTCAGGGGTGAAAATCTGAGCCCCTACTCATCTCCTTAAGGACCTGAAGGTCAAGTTAGTGACTTTAAAAGAGCGCTTGTTGGGAGGCAACCCAACTTTACTCAACCTTATTTATTTTATTTTTATTTTTTTTTCTTTCAGTCTAGAGTCATGATCATGTTCACCAGTCAAGAGACAGAATTCACAGCAGTGAAAACAGAACACTCCAAGTGGAATGTCAAAGTTGAACGCCAGTGCAGAGATGCAAGAAATCTGGAATTCCCTAACCTCTTAGGACCAAGAGGTCCCACAGAAGCTCCACCTACCCCCACCTTCTTCTTTCCCAGTGATCATATTTGCTCGAGGACGAGCAAAACTCTTAAGTTTGGTGTTGCCAAAGCCTTGCTTTGTGACTTCTACCACTCTTAAGTATAGAAGAAGAGGATGGAGCAAACTAGAGAGCATGCACATAAGCCTATGCAGCCGCCTCAACAAAGACAAAGGAGTGACATAGAAGAGATCAAGCATTACATTAGATCCTTAAGGAGGAGTAGTAGCCATCATCATCCAGGTGGATTCATTCTCTTTATCTCCTTGTCTGTTATTTTTTTGTTTTCTGTTTTCTTGCTCTAGTTGCATGATCATTTACATTGATGTCTTTAAGTTGTAAAATGTTTCATATATCTCTCACCTTGCTTAAATAAATTTTTTTATTGAAAAGAATTGAGAGATGCATGAATTTCAAGTTTAAAATAAGATTAATTTAATTAGCTTGATGTGGTGTCATTTGCTTTTGTTTTCTAAATGAATGAAATAAATAGTGCATATTTGAAGTTGAAATTTATGAATGTTGGCTCTTGAAAGAATAAGAAAAAAGAAAAAAGTATTATTGATAATCTGAAATATCTAAAAATTGATTCTTGAAGCAAGAAAAAGCAGCAAAAAACAAAAGAAAAAAATTATATGCATGCGAAAAAGAAAGAAAAATAACAGAAAAAAGAAAAAAAAATAAAAAGCAGAAAAATCTATTACTGTCCAAAAGTGCAGGAAAAGGAGGGCAGATTGAAAAAGCCAATAACCCTTTAAACCAGAAGGCAAGGGTAAAAGGGCCCAAGGCTTTGAGCATCAATGGTTAGGAGGGCCAAAAGGAATAAAATCCTGGCCTAAGCGGCTCAATCTAAGCTGTCCCTAACCATATGCTTGGGGCGTGAAGGTATCAAGTGAAAAGCTTGAGACTAAGCGGTTAAAGTCGTGGTCCAAAGCAAAAAGAGTGTGCTTAAGAACTCTAGACACCTTTATCTGGGGACTCTAGCAAAGCTGAGTCACAATCTGAAAAAGTTCACCCAGTTAAAGTGTCTGTGGCATGAATGTGTCTGGTGGTAATACTGGAAAACAGAGTGCTTAGGGTCACGGCCAAGACTCAGAAAGCTGTGTTCAAGAATCAAAATAAGCTTAACTAAGAGAATCAATAATATCATCTGGATTCTAAGTTCCTAAAGATGCCAACATCTCTGAGTTTCAATGGATAGTGAAATGCCAAAACTATTCAGAAGCAAAAAGTTGCTAAGTCCCGCTCATCTGATTTTTAACTAAGCTTCATTTGAAACTTAGAAATTTATTGTATCTTAATTTTCTTTTTATCCTACAGTGTTTTTAGTTGCTTGGGGACAAGCAACGGTTTAAGTTTGATTTTGTGATGAGCGAATATTTTACACGCTTTTTGGCATCACTTTCATATAGTTTTTAGTAGTTTTTATTTAGTTTTTATTAAGTTTTTATAGGCTTTAGTGTTAAAATCACATTTTTGGATTCTACTATGAGCTTTTGTGTTTTTGGGCAATTTCAAGTATTTTCTGGCTGAAATTGTGGAGATGGAGCAGAAGTCTGATTCAGAGACTGATGAGCGGATATTTTATACGCTTTTTGGGGTTAATTTCATATAGTTTTTAGTATGTTTTAGTTAGTTTTTAGTTTATTTTCATTAGTTTCTAGGCAAAATTTATATTTCTGGACTTTACTATGAGTTTGTGTGTTTTTCTGTAATTTCAGGTATTTTCTGGCTGAAATTGAGGGAGCTGAGCAAAAATATGATTCGGCTGAAAAAGAACTACTGATGCTGTTGGATTCTGACCTCTCTGCACTCGGAATGGAATTTCTGGAGCTACAGGAGTCCAAATGGCGCGCTTCTAATTGCATTGGAAAGTAGACATCCAGGGCTTTCCAGCAATATATAATAGTCCATACTTTGCTTAAGGATAGATGACGTAAACTGGCGTTCAACGCCAGTTCCATGTTGCAGTCTGGCATCCAGCGCCAGAAACAAGTTACAAGTTGGAGTTCAACGCCAGAAACAGGTTACAACCTGGCGTTGAACGCCCAAAACAGCCCATGCACGTGAGAAGCTTAAGTCTCAGCCCCAGCACACACCAAGTGGGCCCCAGAAGTGGATTTCTGCACCATCTATCATAGTTTACTCATTTTCTGTAAACCTAGGTTACTAGTTTAGTATTTAAACAACTTTTAGAGATTTATTTTGTATCTCATGACATTTTAGATCTAAACTTTGTACCTTTTGACGGCATGAGTCTCTAAACTCCATTGTTGGGGGTGAGGAGCTCTGCTGTGTCTCGATGAACTAATGCAAGTATTTCTGTTTTCCATTCAAACATGCGTGTTCCTATCTAAGATATCCATTCGCACTTCAATATGAATGTGATGAACATGACAATCATCATCATTCCTCCACGAGCGCGTGCCTGACAACCACTTACGTTCCACTGTAGAATGAATGAATATCTCTTAGATCTCTTAACCGGAATATTCGTGGTATAAGCTAGATTGATGGCAGCATTCAAGAGAATCCGGAAAGTCTAAACCTTGTCTGTGGTATTCCGAGTAGGATTTAGGGATTGAATGACTGTGATAAGCTTCAAACTCGCGAGTGCTGGGCGTAGTGACAGACGCAAAAGGATAGTAAATCCTATTCCGGTACGATTGAGAACCTGCAGATGATTAGCCGTGCGGTGACAGCGCACTTGGACCCTTTTCACTGGAAGGATGGATGGTAGCCATTGACAACGGTAATCCACCAACACATAGCTTGCCATAGGAGGACATGCGTGCGTGAATCAGAAACAGAGGAAAGCAGAATTTCAGAAGACAAAGCATCTCCAAAACTCCAACATATTCTCCATCATTGCATACAAGTATAATTTGTGTTCTGCCCTTTTATTCCTTGCAATCAAATTGGATAAGTGAATTATTTTATTGTTTTCCTGACTAAGAGTTACAAGATAACCATAGATTGATTCAAGCCAACAATCTCCGTGGGATCGACCCTTACTCACGTAAGGTATTACTTGGACGACCCAGTGCACTTGCTGGTTAGTTGTGCGAATTTGTGAAGAACTGTGATTTCCAATTTCGTGCACCAAGTTTTTGGCGCCGTTGCCCGGGATTGTTTGAGTTTGGACAACTGACAGTTTATTTTGTTGCTTAGATTAGGAAAAATTTTTCTTTTTGGTTTAGAGTCTTTTATTATTTATACCTTGTTGAAACACTTTAAATTTATAGCTCAATTAGCTAGAGCGTGGTGCTTATGTTCTTAGTAATTGGCTATCCTATTTTTAAAATCTTTTTCAAAAATAATTTTTCTTTGAATAAATCTTGTGCCAAACTTTAAGTTTGGTGTTTTCTTGTTGATTTTTCTTTGTTTTTCGAAAATTTTAGTTTGGTTTTCTAAAAATTTTAAGTTTGGTGTTCTTTCTTCATGTTCTTGTGCTCTTGTGAGTCTTCAAAGTGTTCTTGAGTTTTCCTTGTGCCTTGATCTTAAAATTTTTAAGTTTGGTGTTCCTTGGTGTTTTCCCTCCAAAATTTTCGAAAACAAGAAGCATTAGAAAAAAAAAATTTTAAATCTTGTGCTATCTTATTGTTTTTCTCTCTCCTCTTTAAATTAAAAAATATCTTCTCTCTCTATTTTAAAGCAAATTTTCAAAATTTACCTTTAAAATTCAGATTTTTATTTCAAAATTTAAAACCTTTTTCAAAAATCATCATATCCTTTTCAAAATTTCCTAACCACTCTCTCTCCTCATTTTTTTCAAAAATCTTCACCCATTTTTATTTATTTTAATTTATTTTGTTTTCAAAATAAATAAATAATTAAATAAATAAAAATATTTTTCTTCTATTTTACATCATCTCCCTTTCTCCATCATGGACCTAAGCGGAAATGAACAGTCCAGGAGAACTCTGGGGTCATATGCTAACCCCTCTACTGCTTCATATGGGAGCAGTATCTGCATACCCTCCATTGGAGTCAGTAGCTTTGAGTTGAATCCTCAGCTCATTATCATGGTGCAGCAAAGTTGCCAGTATTCCGGTCTTCCACAGGAAGAACCTACAGAGTTTCTGGCACAGTTTTTACAGATTGCTGACACAGTACATGATAAGGAAGTAGATCAGGATGTCTACAGATTATTACTGTTTCCATTTGCTGTAAAAGACCAAGCTAAGAGGTGGTTAAATAACCAACCTAAGGCCAGCATAAGGACATGGAAACAGCTGACAGAAAAATTCCTGAATCAATACTTTCCTCCAAAACGGATGACACAGCTAAGGCTGGACATCCAAGGCTTTAAACAAGGAGATAATGAATCTCTTTATGATGCCTGGGAGAGATACAGAGAGATGCTACGAAAATGCCCCTCTGAAATATTTTCAGAGTGGTTCAGTTAGACATCTTCTACTATGGGCTTGCAGAAAGAGCTCAGATGTCTCTAGATTACTCAGCTGTTGGATCTATCCACATGAGAAAGACAATTGAAGAAGCTCAAGAGCTCATTGATACAGTTGCCAGAAATCAGCATCTGTACCTAAGCAGTGACGCTTCTATGAAAGAAGAGGTTAAAACAGTAACTGCTGAACTCAGTCCTGTAAAACAAGCGGCTGAATTCAATCAGCAATTGGACTTTCTAACAAAGCAGTTAGCCGAATTCAAGGATGGACTACAAGAGACAAGGATGGCTAATATAAATATGGAAGAACAATTGAAGCAAACAAAGCAGCAGCTGTCAAAACAAATAACAGAAGAATGCCAAGCAGTTCAATTAAGAAGTGGGAAGACATTAAATACCCCACCTCAAGGCAGCAAGAAGCCAAGAAATGAGCAAACCACCCAAAATCCACCTAAGGATAGTAAGAGCCCAGGGAAAAATAATTCTGGCGCTAAAACGCCAGAAATTGGGTGGAAGGCTAGCGCTGAACGCCCAGACCATGCTCAGGAATGGCGTTCAACGCCAGAAACAAGCAAGGATCTGGCGTTGAACGCCCAAAAGAAGCACAGTTCTAGCGTTCAGACGCCAGGAACAGATGAGGAGCTGGCGTCTAACGTCACTCCAGCTTCTAACTCTGGCACTCAATTGCCAGTGAGGGATCAGACACACACAAGTGCTGATGACAACCCATCTAAAAAGGCTTCTTCAACCACTTCTGTAGGAAATAAACCTACAGCAACTAAGGTTGAGGAATATAAAGCCAAGATACCTTATCCTCAAAAACTCCGCCAAGAGGAGCAGGATAAGCAATTTGCTCGCTTTGCAGATTATCTCAGGACTCTTGAAATAAAGATTCCATTTGCAGAGGCACTTGAGCAAATACCTTCTTATGCCAAGTTCATGAAAGAGATCTTGAGTCATAAGAAGGATTGGAGAGAAACTGAAAGAGTTCACCTCACTGAAGAATGCAGTGCAGTCATTCTGAAAAGCTTTCCTGAAAAGCTTAAAGACCCTAGGAGTTTTCTGATACCATGCACATTAGAAGATAATTGCACCAAGACAGCTTTATGTGATCTTGGGGCAAGCATCAACCTAATACCTGCATCCACTATCAGAAAGCTTGGTTTAACTGAAGAAGTTAAACCAACCCGGATATGTCTCCAACTTGCTGATGGCTCCATTAAATACCCATCAGGCGTGATTGAAGACATGATTGTTAGAGTTGGGCCATTCGCCTTTCCCACTGACTTTGTAGTGCTGGAAATGGAGGAGCACAAGAGTGCTACTCTCATTCTAGGAAGACCCTTCCTAGCAACTGGACGAACTCTCATTGATGTCCAACAGGGGAAAATAACCCTGAGAGTCAATGATGATGAGTTTAAGTTGAATGCTGTCAAAGCCATGCAGCATCCAGACACATCAAAAGACTGTATGAAAGTTGATCTTATTGACTCTTTGGAAGAAGAGATCAACATGGCTGAGAGTCTCGAATCAGAGTTGGAAGACATCTTTAAAGATGTTCAGCCTGATTTGGAGGATTCAGAGGAAATGAAAGAGCCTCTGAAATTTCCTCTGGAAGAGGAAAAACCTCCTAAACCCGAGCTCAAACCATTACCACCATCCCTAAAATATGCATTTCTGGGAGAAGGTGACACTTTTCCAGTGATCATAAGCTCTGCTTTAAATCCACAGGAAGAAGAAGCACTGATTCAAGTGCTAAGGACACACAAGACAGCTCTTGGGTGGTCCATAGGTGACCTTAAGGGCATAAGCCCAGCTAGATGCATGCACAAAATCTTATTGGAGGATAATGCTAAACCAGTGGTTCAACCACAGAGGCGGCTAAATCCAGCCATGAAGGAAGTGGTGCAGAAAGAGGTCACCAAATTACTAGAGGTTGGGATTATTTATCCTATTTCTGATAGCCCCTGGGTGAGCCCTGTTCAAGTTGTCCCCAAAAAGGGAGGCATGACAGTGGTTCATAATGAAAAGAATGAACTCGTTCTTACAAGAACAGTTACAGGGTGGCGCATGTGTATTGACTACAGAAGGCTCAATACAGCCACTAGAAAGGATCATTTTCCTTTACCATTCATAGACTAGATGCTAGAAAGACTGGCAGGTCATGATTATTATTGCTTTTTGGATGGCTACTCAGGCTATAACCAGATTGCAGTAGATCCCCAGGATCAAGAGAAAACAGCATTCACATGTCCATCTGGAGTGTTTGCTTATAGAAGGATGCCGTTTGGGCTGTGTAATGCGCCTGCAACCTTCCAGAGATGCATGCTCTCTATTTTCTCTGATATGGTGGAAAATTTTCTGGAAGTCTTCATGGATGACTTCTCAGTATATGGAGACTCATTCAGCTCCTGTCTTGATCACCTGAAACTAGTTCTGAAAAGATGCCAAGAGACCAACCTAGTTTTAAACTGGGAAAAATGTCACTTTATGGTGACTGAAGGGATTGTCCTTGGGCATAAAATTTCAAATAAGGGAATAGAGGTGGATCAAGCAAAAATAGAGGTAATTGAAAAATTACCACCACCTGCCAATGTTAAGGCAATCAGAAGCTTTCTGGGGCATGCAGGATTCTATAGGAGGTTTATAAAGGATTTTTCAAAAATCACAAAACCTCTGAGCAATCTGCTAGCTGCTGACACGCCATTTGTGTTTGACACAGAGTGTCTGCAGGCGTTTGAAACGCTGAAAGCCAGTCACAGCACCAGTTATTTCTGCACCAGACTGGGCATTACCATTTGAGCTAATGTGTGATGCTAGTGATCATGCCATTGGTATTGGGACAGAGGCATGACAAGCTTCTGCATGTCATTTATTATGCTAGCCGCGTTTTAAATGACGCCCAGAAAAATTACACAACCACAGAAAAAGAATTGCTTGCAGTGGTTTATGCCATTGACAAGTTCAGATCATACTTAGTAGGATCAAAAGTGATTGTGTATACTGACCATGCTGCTTTTAAATATCTACTCACAAAGCAGGATTCAAAACCCAGGCTCATCAGATGGGTGTTGCTTCTGCAAGAGTTTGATATAGAAATAAGAGACAGAAAAGGGACAGAGAACCAAGTGGCTGATCATCTGTCCCGGATAGAGCCAGTAGAAGGGAAATCCCAACCCTCTCTTGAGATCTCTGAGACTTTTCCGAATGAGCAATTATTTGCCATTCAGGAAACACCATGGTTTGCAGACATTGCAAACTATAAGGCTGCAAGGTTCATACCCAAAGAGTACAACAGGCAACAAAAGAAAAAATTAATCACTGATGCAAAGTACTACTTGTGGGATGAACCCTATCTCTTCAAGAGATGTGCAGACGGAATAATCCGTAGGTGTGTGCCTAGAGAAGAAGCATAGAGGATCCTATGGCATTGCCATGGATCACAATATGGAGGCCATTTTGGAGGTGAGCGAACAGCCACCAAGGTCCTCCAATGTGGCTTCTATTGGCCCACACTCTATAGAGATTCCCGAGAGTTTGTACGTAACTGTGACAGTTGCCAAAGAGCTGGTAACCTGCCTCATGGTTACGCCATGCCTCAACAAGGAATCTTGGAAATTGAGTTGTTTGACGTATGGGGAATTGACTTCATGGGACCTTTCCCACCATCATACTCAAACACTTATATTCTGGTGGCAGTCGACTACGTATCAAAATGGGTAGAGGCCGTTGCCACACCCACCAATGATACTAAAACAGTGCTGAAGTTCCTCCAGAAATATATCTTCAGCAGGTTTGGGGTTCCTAGAGTACAAATCAGTGATGGGGGCACTCACTTCTGCAACAAACAGCTTTACTCTGTCATGGTCCGGTATGGGATTCGCCACAAGGTGGCAACTCCATATCATCCACAAACTAATGGGCAAGCTGAAGTCTCTAACAGAGAGCTAAAAAGAATCCTAGAACGGACTGTAAATACCCGTAGAAAGGATTGGGCAAGAAGCTTGGATGATGCTCTGTGGGCATACAGAACAGCATTCAAGACTCCTATAGGGACCTCTCCATACCAACTTGTATATGGTAAGGCATGTCACCCGCCCGTGGAACTGGAACATAAAGCCTACTGGGCAACCAGATTCCTGAACTTTGATGCCAAATTAGCTGGAGAAAAAAGATTGCTTCAGCTAAATGAGCTAGAGGAATTCAGATTCACTGCTTTCGAAAATGCCAAGCTTTATAAAGAGAAATAAAAAAAGTGGCATGACAGGAAGCTGTCATCTAGAATCTTTGAACCACGACAGAAGGTTCTGTTGTTTAACTCTAGACTCAGGCTATTCCCCGGGAAACTGAAATCCCGGTGGAGGGGACTATATGTGATTACAAGTGTATCACCATATGGTTATGTGGAACTTCAAGATATTGATTCTGATAAGAAGTTCATTGTTAATGGACAGAGAATCAAGCACTATCTTGAAGGCAATATTGAGCGAGAGTGCTCAAGACTGAAGCTAAATTAAAAGCTCAGCAAGGTCCAGCTAAAGACAATAAAGAAGCGCTTGCTGGGAGGCAACCCAGCCATGGGGCATCACTTCCTCTAAGCATTTTGCCCTATTCTTGATTTTATTTGTTTATATAAAGTTCATTGATACTAAGGTAAAGAGTCAATTGTATAAGTTTACAGGGTTACAGAAGGATTCTGCACACAAAACAGAGAAAAAGAGCTCACTGGCAAGAAAACGCCAGTAAGGATAGCCATCTGGGCGTTTAACGCCAGATTTACAGCGTCCTGGGCGTTCAGAAAAACGCCCAGTGACAAAGGAGTTCCTGGCGTTCAACGCCAGAAAGAAGCAACAGCTGGGCGTTGAACGCCCAGGAGAAGCAGCAGTTGGGCGTTGAACACCCAAAACATGCAGCGTTTGGGCGTTCAAACGCCAGGATGGTGGGGAGGAGGTAAATTCGTTTTTTCTTCATATTTTTCATTTTAATCTTAATTTTCATGTTTCAATTCATGATTTCTTCCATAAACATGTTACAAACCCTGATTTATAAAATCCCTAATTTCTAAAAACCCTTCTTTAAAAATATTAAATGTATCTTAATCCATAAGCACAAATCCTTTTTTTCAATCCAATTCAACTCTTTTTCAAAATTTTCAAAACAAATCTATCTCTTTTCATTCAAAAATTTTTTCAACTAATCAATATCTTTTTCAAATCTCCATATTATCTTTTTCAAAAATCTAATTTTATCTTTTTCAAATATCTTTCATATCTTTTCAATTTTAAATTATATCTTTTCTTATCATACTTATTTTTTTTAAAATCATATCTTCTATCTTATCTTTCTCCCTATTTTCGAAAACCCCCCTCCTTTTTAAAAACCCATTCGGCCTCCTTCCTCTCATCCACCATCCTACACTAGCTCTCCTTCTATCCCTCTCCTTTCTTTTCTTTTGCTTGAGGACAAGCAAACCTCTAAGTTTGGTGTGTTTATTCGTGATCACTAAACCATACCCACTAAGATCATGGCTCCTAAAGGAAAACAACCCACTCCAAGAGGCAAGAAAGAGAGTGTTCCAAAACCACTTTGGAATCAAGGGAAGTTCTTAACTAAAGAACATTCAGACCATTATTACAAAATAATGGGTCTAAGATCAGTGATCCCGGAAGTTAGATTCGATCTGAAAGAAGACGAATATCCGGAGATCCAGGAGCAAATTCGAATCAGGAACTGGGAGATCCTAGCTAATCCTGAAACGAAAGTGGGAAGGAATATGGTCCAGGAGTTCTATGCTAATATGCGGCAAACAGACAAGCAAAGACTATCTGGATCTGCTCTCTATGACTATTGGACTTTTGTCAGAGGAAAGATTGTTCACACCCACCCTGATAAGATCAGGGAGATCTTAAAGCTACCTCAGCTGAAAGATGATCCAGACTCCTTCAATAGGAGAATGATGAGAACAGACAAGGGCCTAGATAAGATTCTAGAGGATATATGTATCCCTGGAGCCAGGTGGACCACCAGCACGAAGGGTGTCCCAAATCAACTCAAAAGAGAAGATCTCAAACCAGTCGCCAGAGGATGGCTGGACTTCATTGGACATTCTCTGCTGCCCACTAGCAACCGTTCTGAAGTCACTATTAGAAGAGCAGTGATGATCCATTGCGTCATGATGGGAAAAGAAGTGAAAGTTCATCAACTGATTTCAACTGAATTTTACAAAATTGCAAACAAAAATTCCAAAGATGCCAGGTTGGCTTATCCAAGCTTGATTTCTATGCTCTGCAAGGACGCTGGAGTAAGGATGGGAATAACTGAGTATATCTCAGTAGAGAGGCCAATCACCAAAGCATCAATGGAAAAACAACAAGCACAGGATGACCCCATCAAGAAGAGAACACAGGAAATTCTCCCAGAAATCCCTCAATCTGAATACTGGGAGTATCTTGAAACATCTATTACCAAGATGCAAGAAGCTATGGAACAAATAAAGAAAGAACAGAAGGAACAAAGTAGCATTCTTTGCTATTTGCTTAAAGAACAGGAGGAGCAAGGGCGTGATTTAAGGGAATTGAAGCGCCAGAAATTATCTCTTGAAGGACCAAGCACCCCGTAGATTAGAGGAACATCCACTTCCCAGAACACAGGTTGTTAAATTCCAATCTTAGCCTTAACTCTGTGATAACTGTTTTTATTTTAGTTTTACCTTAGGAGTCATATAGTAGTAATTAGTATCTATATTTTTGATTTTATCTCCAATTAAGCTATAATTTAATTTTATCATCATCATTAAACATGAATAAAATAGAAGAATTTCTTTAGAATAAGAGGCAATAAATTTTGAGTTTTTTTTTTACAAGAAAAATTCTAATTATTTACATGTGGTGGCAATGCTTTCTGTCTCCTGAATGAATGCTTGAACAGTGCATATGTCTTTTGAATTTGATGTTTAAGACTGTTAAATATGTTGGCTCTTGAAAGAATGATGAACATGAGACATGTTATTGATAATCTGAAAAATCATAAAAATGATTCTTGAAGCAAGAAAAAGCAGTGAATACAAAAGCTTGCAGAAAAAAAAAATAGAGAAAGAAAAAGAAAAAGCAAGCAGAAAAAGCCAAAGCTCTTAAAACCAAAAGGCAAGAGCAAAATGCCAATAGCCCTTAAAACCAAAAGGCAAGGGTAAAAAGGATCCAAGGCTTTGAGCATCAGTGGATAGGAGGGCCTAAAGGAATAAAATCCTGGCCTAAGCGGCTAAACCAAGCTGTCCCTAACCATGTGCTTGTGGCGTGAAGGTGTCAAGTGAAAACTTGAGACTGAGCGGTTAAAGTCAAGGTCCAAAGCAAAAAGAAGAGTGTGCTTAAGAACTCTGGACACCTCTAATTGGGGACTTTAGCAAAGCTGAGTCACAATCTGAAAAGGTTCACCCAATTATGTGCCTGTGGCATTTATGTATCCGGTGGTAATACTGGAAAACAAAGTGCTTAGGGCCACGGCCAAGACTCATAAAGTAGCTGTGTTCAAGAATCATCATACTGAAATAGGAGAATCAATAATACTATCTGCATTCTAAGTTCCTATAGATGCCAATCACTCTGAGCTTCAATGGATAAAGTGAGATGCCAAAACTATTCGGAAGCAAAAAGCTACTAGTCCCGCTCATCTAATTAGAATCTGAGCTTCACTCAAAAACTCTGAGATATTATTGCTTCTTGAATTATTAGTAGTCTATTTTATTTATCTAGTTGCTTGGGGACAAGCAACAGTTTAAGTTTGGTGTTGTGATGAGCGGATATTTTATACGCTTTTTGGGGTTAATTTCATATAGTTTTTAGTATGTTTTAGTTAGTTTTTAGTTTATTTTCATTAGTTTCTAGGCAAAATTCATATTTTTGGACTTTACTATGAATTTGTATGTTTTTCTGTAATTTCAGGTATTTTCTGGTTGAAATTGAGGGAGCTGAGCAAAAATCTGATTCGGCTGAAAAAGGACTGCTGATGCTGTTGGATTCTAACCTCTCTGCACTCGGAATGGAATTTTTGGAGCTACAGGAGTCCAAATGGCACGCTTCCAATTGCGTTGGAAAGTAGACATCCAGGGCTTTCCAGCAATATATAATAGTCCATACTTTGCTTAAGGATAGACGACGTAAACTTGCGTTCAATGCCAGTTCCATGTTGCAGTCTGGCGTCCAGCGCCAGAAACAAGTTACAAGTTGGAGTTCAACGCCAGAAACAGGTTACAACCTGGCGTTGAACACCCAAAACAGCCCATGCACGTGAGAAGCTTAAGTCTCAGCCCCAGCACATACCAAGTAGGCCCCAGAAGTGGATTTCTGCACCATCTATCATAGTTTACTCATTTTCTGTAAACCTAGGTTACTAGTTTAGTATTTAAACAACTTTTAGAGATTTATTTTGTATCTCATGACATTTTAGATCTAAACTTTGTACCTTTTGACGTCATGAGTCTCTAAACTCCATTGTTGGGGGTGAGGAGCTCTGCTGTGTCTCGATGAACTAATGCAAGTATTTCTGTTTTCCATTCAAACATGCGTGTTCCTATCTAAGATATCCATTCGCACTTCAATATGAATGTGATGAACGTGACAATCATCATCATTCCTCCACGAACACGTGCCTGACAACCACTTACGATTTCCACTGTAGAATGAATGAATATCTCTTAGATCTCTTAACCGGAATCTTCGTGGTATAAGCTAGATTGATGGAAGCATTCAAGAGAATCCGGAAAGTCTAAACCTTGTCTGTGGTATTTTGAGTAGGATTTAGGGATTGAATGACTGTGATGAGCTTCAAACTCGCGAGTGCTGGGCATAGTGACAGACGCAAAAGGATAGTAAATCCTATTCCGGTACGATTGAGAACCTGCAGATGATTAGCCGTGCGGTGACAGCGCACCTGGACCCTTTTCACTGGAAGGATGGATGGTAGCCATTGACAACGGTGATCCACCAACACATAGCTTGCCATAGGAGGACATGCGTGCGTGAATCAGAAACAGAGGAAAGCAGAATTTCAGAAGACAAAGCATCTCCAAAACTCCAACATATTCTCCATCATTGCATACAAGTATAATTTGTGTTCTGCCCTTTTATTCCTTGCAATCAAATTGGATAAGTGAATTATTTTATTGTTTTCCTGACTAAGAGTTACAAAATAACCATAGATTGATTCAAGCCAACAATCTTCGTGGGATCGACCCTTACTCACGTAAGGTATTACTTGGACGACCCAGTGCACTTGCTGGTTAGTTGTGCGAATTTGTGAAGAACTGTGATTTCCAATTTCGTGCACCAGAGACAAAGGAAGCACTGCAGATGATGTCCAAATCTGACATGCTTGCATTCGGAGGAGCTTTTTTGGAGCTACAGAAGTCCAAATGGAGCGCTCATAACGGCTATGGAAATCTTACTTCCAGATCTTTCCAACAATATATAACAGTTCATACTTTGCTTCGGATTAGAAGGCCCAATACTGGCGTCCAACGCTAGTTTCCTGCCCCCTTCCAGGCGTCCAGCGCCCAAAGAGCAGAGCCCAACGTCCAAAGGCCCAGAGAGGATCTCATAGCACATGGATCTCATTAAAGCTCAGCCCAAACACTCACCAAGTAGGCCTCAGAAGTAGATTTTAGCACTAAATAGACTGTTTTACCCTTACTAGTCTTTTGTTTAGTATTTAACGGGATTAGATTCATGTTATTCACATACTTTTTCATATCATACACCTCCCGCTGAGGGAGGTCGGCCATATTCAATATGAGTTTCTAAACCTCCTAGGTTGAGGGGAGGAGCTCTGATGAGTCCTATGAATTAATAAAAGTACTATTTCTTCTTCTTCGATCCGTGTCTGATCTATCTCTAAGATGTATATTTCGATCTTCATCGTGGTGAACAGGACGATCTGACAAATTGGCTCTGTTCATCACATTAAGACGAACGTGCCTGACAAACACCCGCGTCTACTTGGGTTCGTATGAATACTTTGCCGGAAAGCATGAACCGACAGCTATGTTTATACATCTCTCAGACGGTTAATCCACGATTTCGTTGGAGACTTCTTGAGACACCAGTTCAGCCGATCTCCGGGGAGATTAAGGTTCCGTGGTATAGGCTAGAATCCATAGAAGCAGCGTTCTCTGATCTGGAAGATTCGACCTTGTCTGTGGCGCTTTGAGTAGGATTGCCAAGAGAACAATTTGCTAAGAGCTTCACCCTCCGTCAGATTGAATGACCATGGGCAATGGCATTCAACCTGTAGCAGAGGAGATCAAGGACCATTGGCGTGGCTGTGATCACTTACAACCTGCCATAGAAGAAGATTATTCACAAGCAAGGAAGACAGTAGTACTAGAGTTACTTCAGAAAGACAAAGCAACTGCAACTCTCAATCTAATCCTATCACTTATTCCTAATAGCTAATTTATATAACTCCTTCTGATTCTGCATGACTAAGATCTGCAAGACAACCATAGCTTGCTTCAAGCCACAATCCTTGTGGGATCGACCCTGACTCACTCAGGTATTACTTGGACGATCCAGTGCACTTGCTGGTACTGCTGCTGTTGTACGAAATAGTGTGGGTTTGCGTACACGCGCACCACTTGAGCATCTCCAAAATGTAGGTTCTTGTATTTTTTAAGAAGACGCTCATGAGTAATTAGAGAAGCTTCAGTCTCCCCTACGGTGAAGGCATCGGGTTTGGACGTAACCAGGATGATGTATAAAGTGTATTTCTCAGGAAGGCTAGCACACAAAACATCAATGTGCTCTTCATCAGTGAGATTGCAGCCAATGGCACGAAGAAAGTCTACCAAATCTTTGATATTGGCAATGTAGTCAGAGGCAGAGAAATTGTTTTTCTTGAGAGTCTGTAGTTGAGCCTTGTATTGCTTGATCTTTTTGCATGTTGAGACAGCAAAATATTCTTGGAGCTTGCTCCATACTTCATGAGCGAATTGGCAATGCACCATGTGACTTTTGAAGGAATCGTCGCTGGAAGAAAGAAATCAAGAAACTAGATAGTAATCAATAGTACGCCATTCGGTATATGCAGCGGAGATAGTGCCCGCAGCTTGTGCCTCAGAGGAATCAAATTGTGCAGGGACTTTTTCAGTAAGGAGATGATGTTGAAGCTTTTGCCCATGAATTGTAAACAAAGCCAATTGTTGCCATGTGATGAAATTCTTTTCAGTATGTTTATCTTGTAAGGGTACAAGAGCATTGAAGAACGAAACTCTCGCGCGATCTAGAATTTCCACAATTAAATTCACGTTGTAAGTATAGCTTCTAGACCGACGAGAATTCCTTTCTTACAAAAGTTTTGTTTGTCACTTAAGTAAACCCAATAAAATTGATAACCGAGTATTTAAACCTCGGGTCGTCTTCTCAAAGAATTGCAGGGAGGTATGACTTATTATTGGCTATGGAAAAGGTAGAATGTTGGGTTTTGAAAAGTTTGAACAAGGGAAACAATTTACAGGAATTAATAAATTAATATCTAATAAAACTCTTGGCAAGGCATAAAAATTCGGAAGTCCTATCCTAGTTACTCCTATGAGAATTGAAGTTAATCCCACTTAGTTAACCTTTATGAAAGCAAGGGAAAGTCAAGTGAACCAATTAGTTAGATTCCCAAGTCCTAGCCAACTCCTAAGGAAAGACTAGAGTTAGTGGAATTCCAGTCAATTAGCCGACATAACAATCAATCACGATAAGTTGATAACTCAAGAGCCTCCAGTTAATCAATTAAAGCCAAGAATATAAAAAGCTAAATAAGAATCATAAGTCTAAAATACCTCAATTGTATTAATGAAAGAAAATCAATCCACACATAAAGAGTTCATAAATTGAAGCAATAGAATAAATAAAAGGAAAACTAAACCTGGAATTGAGAAGTCACTGAAAGAAGAAATCCTAAATCCTAAATCCTAAGAGAGAGGAGAGAACCTCTCTCTCTAAAAACTACATCTAAAACCTAAAAATTGTGTGTATGTATGTTGTATGATGAATGGATGCATTCCCCACTTTATAGCCTCTAATCTGTGTTTTCCGGGCTGAAAATTGGGTAAAAAACAGCCCAGAAATCGCCTCCAGCGATTTCTGTTACGTTCAGGTCGCGGCAAGGTGACGCGGAAGTGTCGTCCACGCGTTTGCGTGGATTGCATTTCTGCCAGGTGACGCGTCCACGTGATCCACGCGTTCGCGTCGCCTGGCTTCGAGGCAGCTATGGCAAATTATATATCAAATCGAAGCCCCGGACGTTAGCTTTCCAACGCAACTGGAACCATCCCATTTGGACCTCTGTAGCTCAAGTTATGACCATTTGAGTGCGAAGAGGTCAGACTAGACAGCTTAGCAATTCCTTCAACTTCTTGTATTCCTTCCACTTTTGCATGCTTTCTTTCCATCCTCTGAGCCATTCCTGTCCTGTAATCTCTGAAAACACTTAACACACATATCAAGGCATCGGATGGTAATAAGAGAAGATTAAACATATCAAAATTAAGACCAAAGAAGCATGTTTTCAATCATAGCACAAAATCAGGAAGGAAAACGTAAACTCATGCAAATCATATGAATAAGTGTATAAAATGTTGATAAAATCCACTCAATTGAGCACAAGATAAACCATAAAATGGTGGTTTATCAAGCATCTTTTATGGTTGAGAATGTGACAAGAGCCATGAGAAAAAGAAGAATGAATGAAAGAAAGAAAAAAAAGATCTCCTGAATCAGTGACCTAGCTCGATGATACCATGTTGGTATAATGGACTCAAATGAGAACAAAGAGAAACTGTAATGAGAGTGATAGTGATTGATTATAGAATAATGAGTATATTACATGATGTGTGCAGAGCTATATCTTTTATACTCTCACAAGGCATGCAAGTCATGCACACTCACTAACAAACTCCCATATCAAACTCCAAATATATTCGTTACAGAACTCTCTTTCTCTCAACGACTAGCAGATATTCCTATAATTACATGTATGTTCTAGATTGCTCACTATCCTATGAGTTGGCTTCATTATTCTTCCTTTGACTTGTCAAACTTGATGTCTTGTACTAGAAATTTGCATTCATGTAGTTTTCATAATCTTCTCTTGCATTCATATAGTTTCTATAGCCTTCTAAGTTATGTTGCAACTTGGTTCTAATTCCAATTCAATTTGATTTCAAATTTTTTCAATGTTCTAGCATGTTGTATTTGTACTATTCTTGAATGTTCTTGATTTAATTATCTAACAATATGTAAATTAGTAATTAAATTATATAAGTAAAAATTAATTATATTCATTGTTAATTATTTACAACAAAAATAATAACATTAAAATATATCAAGAAATAGATTTTAAGTTTTTTTTTACCAAAGATAGGAAGACTCGAACCCACAACCTCTTAAATGAATATGAGGAGACTATGCCATTTGAGGTATAACTCATTGGCCAAGTTTATAGGAATTATAAGAAGTTATATTATTATAAATACTATCTAAGTCATAATATAATAATCTCTTTCTAATTTTATTTTGATGTTATTAAATTTGTGTTCAAAAAGAAAAAATAACAATTTTATAGTTAATATTCATCAATAAATTAAACACTACAAATACATCATGCTATATATATGTTTTAACTACTGTAAATTTGTGTGTAATATATTAGTTGAAATACATATATAACATGATGAGTTTGTAGTATTTATTGATGAATATTAACTATAAAATAAAGCTCAATTAGCTTAATGTGAGATAAAAAAAGGTTACAATTTGTTAAGTAATATAAATCATTTGAATATATTGTTTATTTTTTAATTTAAAATTTTATATTATTAAAATTTAAAATTATTTTTTTAATTTATATATGCATTTAGATTTTGATATAAAATTTAAATATTTTCGTAAGATTTACATGTGAAAGTTATTTTTTTATAAATTGCTATAACATATCAATAATATTCCCTTTTATATAAATCACTGCATACACGGGTGGTTTTCTTTATTATGATCTTCTGGTAGACTTATATCACTACACAAACAAGGGTTTTCGCAACGGTCAAAAACCGTTGCCGTTGATTAAATAACCGTTCCTAAAATTTTAGGCAACGCTTTGGCAACGATTTTTGACCCGTGGTATATGCGACCGTTACCAATGCTCGTAGGCAACAGTTTTTTACCTAAGGCAACGGTAACAAAAAAACTGTTGCTTCAGTTACTAGCAAAGACAACGGTTTTGACGAGAAATTTTAAACAACGCTTTTGAACCGTTACTCGATAAGCAACGGTTTAGAACCGTTCTTATAAATGATCCAACAGTTTAATACCGTAACTAGATAGGCAACGGTTTTAAATTGTTGTAGTTATATTATTCACATAGCCAACGGTTTTAAAGCGTTACCGTTGGTGTCATTTTTCGGGAACGGTTTTAATACCATTGCCATTTTATAGTCATCTAAAACAACGGTAAAGCATTACCGTTGGTGTTGTTTTTCGGCAACGGTTTCAATACCATTGCCATTTTATAGTCATCTAAGACAACGGTTTTAAAGCGTTACCGTTGGAGTTGTGTTTTGGCAACGGTTTTAATACCATTGCCATTATGTAATCGTCTTTGACAACGGTTTTAACACCATTTTCTTTTGTAACTATTGACAACGATTTTTTTGTAATATATAATTTTTTATTTACAATAGTTTTCTCGTGAATGAAATTAATTTCAGTTTTTTTAATTATTTAGTGTCAATAAATAATATAAACTATTTGAATCAAGTCACTAAAGAAAAATAATTGAACATTTCCCATCAAATTTAACTTATAAAAATTGTTGTAAGATCCACAATATCATCTAATTTTGCAAAAAATATAATAACAAAAGAGAGTTGAAATAGCTAAGTAGCAAATAGTCATCATGTCCACAAGTTCATGACTTTTACTCTGTAACATTTGCTTTTAAAAATTTGACCTTAATCAAGTTCGATTTTCCCTTTAACATAGTTTTTCTGTAAACAAAAAAAAAATAAATCAAATATAAAACTACACATCTTTAATACTAATAATGTTAAATAAAAATGTTTGAGAGAGAGGACAAACATATATATCATAACATTCTTCTATTTGGATACACAAAACAATTAACTCAACATCATCATAATCAACCATTATTTAAGATATGATAACATATAGAAACTTTAACAACAAATAATACCTTTTCATGCGCATCATTGTTCGGATTGCCTAAAGTGCTTCCTAATTGAGCAGCTAATATATCAAGGTCTACTCCTGAGCTTTTTTGTTGCAGCATCATCTTAACAAGCGATTTTAGTTCATCTACTTCTTTTTGCATCACATCAACCTTACCCTCTAATGCTGCTTTCTCAGTTGCATGTTGCTGCTTAAGGGTGGCAATTTCTTTATTTTTCTTCAACAAAGTTGGTGTAGTAACTCTTCCGTGACATCGCACTCTCCCTGCTTTCTCTTTTCCAAATATGGATTGGAAAACTCTAATTGCTGATTCTTTAGACTTTTTATTCTCAGCTTGCAAATGTGCCTATGTTAATGTGAATAATAATAATAATAATAAAATAAGAGTAAGCACACAATTGGACTAAAAGCATATATCATTTGACAACATCAAAACAAATAATAGAGATTAAGAATAATGTCAAGATTCTTTAACTCAACGCAAGCATAAAAGTAACCACAAGTGATAGACAAATTGCCAAGACACAAGAAATCCATAACCTATTTTAACCAAATTAACTCCTAATACTTACAATGACATCCAGAGTGTCTTCATCCAATGATTTTTCCTTTGTGCTTTGGCGAGTCTCAACAAACATTTCTGCTTGAGTAGGTGGTTTATTATTTGCCTTAGAAGTAGCCTATAAGTCCAATTCAAATAGTATTTATATAGAGTTAAAAGGCACACCACACATACACATACAAATGCACAAAGAATAAAAAATTGTACCAATCTTGCACGTATCCTTGCAAAATTTATTGGTCCCTTTCGATGCCTAAATTTCTGTTGTGCCTTATTTTTCTTATTCTGCGCAGACATTTTCTACATAATAAGAGACAAGTATTATCAAAAAATCATCATATTTCACTCATATGTGTATATAATATAATTGCATAAACAATTACACTAAGTTTCACATGTCTTACCTTAACTTTCTCAGTTCTCCAATAAGCAATTAACTTGCGAAAATGACTCTCAGGTATGCTTTTAGGATGATTTTTCAGCATCTCATTAACACATTTGTATGGTAGAAAATGAGTTTGCTTTATTGTGATCTTATACCTTCTCCAGTTGTCATTGATACGAGCAAATACCATCCTCTTTCCTTCAGTTGGAATAATGAATTTAGCTTATAAAACACAAATATTATTTGCTAGTAAGAATAAAATACATGTGTACATTTCCAGCTAGTTTCTAAAAGAAACAAGACTAATATTCTCACTTGAACATATTCCCAAATGGCTTCTTTATCTTTAATCCCTTTCAATTTGTGTAAATTAATGGACAAAAATCTGAATTTTTTGCCACTGTGCCCAAAAATTTGCTCAAGTTGTTAACAGCTTCATCAGTAGGACCAATTGCCTCTCCTTCAATATCTAGAGTAATTTCTTCTCTATCTTCCAACTGTCTTGCATGAATCTTCAAGCATTGTGTAGGTCCTCGTATTTTTTTCACTGTTGTCTCTATACAAAGATACTAATTATATACCATCCCTCTTATTGATTTATAAGATATTTAATTGAAAAAAAAGAAGAAATTAAAGTAACCTTTTGAGTTGAATTTGGTCACAAAACAAAACTAAAGTAACAAATTACCAAATTCAATTCACAAATTGGAATTCAATTAACACACAAATTTTTAGAAATTTCGGCAGTATTCTGGCAGTAAATAGGACGTTTCTGAATTTAAACAAATAGCAAAATCAACCCATATGAACTCACTAAAATCAAATCAGCACTAATCAGGATCAATTTATATGAATTAAACGGCAGCAAGCGAAAATGGCAATCAGCAGCAATATAAAAATTAGCATAATAAGGCCATCATCATCATTGCTCAATCAAAACAAGGCATGAAATTAGCCATTAACAAGGATAAAGCAGCACTATACCAAGTCCTAATAGTAATGCAACAACCATCATTTGTCAATTAAAACAGCTCAGAAAACCATTCATTCCAGGCATCAGCAGCAACCAAAAAGTTCAACCTAAATCCACTACAATTCAGATAAAACTTCCTAACCACCTATAATCCACTAAGCAATTGAACCTTTGGGGCAGCTCTTATTGTGAACGTAGGACTTTAACCTACACAGATATCTCTCGATAGGGTACATCCACCTAAATTGAACTGGGCCATCCAACCTCAACTCGTTTACCAGATGAATATGTAAATGTAGCATTATATCAAAGAAACTAGGAGGAAATATTCTTTCCAATTGGCACAAAATTTCTCTAATATCTACTTCCAAATGATCTATTGTATCATTTTCAACAACTTTTTGGCACAAGGAACGAAAGAATGAACCAAGATAAATTAAAGGGCTAGCTACTTGATTCTGCATTGTGCATTTTATAGCTACTTGCAACAAATAATGCAACATAAAATGAGCATCATGACTTTTGTAGCCTGATATCTTTTTCTCAGCAACATGAACACACCGAGAAATATTTGAGGCACTACCAGATGGCAATTTTACTGACTTCAAAATATCACAAAAAATGGTTTTTTCTTGAGTAGTAAGGTTAAAACAAGCCTTAGCAATTTTTGCTTTCTTGCCACCATCTATCTCCTTTGGTTGAAGTTTTTTTCTTATGCCCATATCTTTGAGATTGTAACGAGTATTTGCATGATCTTTGGACTTTCCTGGAATGTCTAATAAAGTTCCAATTATGTTATCACATACGTTTTTCTCGATGTGCATAACATCAAGACAATGGCGCAATGTATTTTGCTTCCAATATGGCAACTCAAAGAAAATGGACCTTTTCTTCCATGGACCATCAATTTTATTTTTTTGCTTCTTTTCAAATACATTGTCAAAATCTTTCAAATCTTCAAACATTTGTTCCCCATTTAATAAAGCTGGTGAAGACCTTAATTCAACATCGCCATTGAAAGATCTTTTATCCATTCTATATGGATGATCCATAGCAAAAAATTTACGGTGATCCATGTAGCACATCTTCTGGCTATGTTTTAAATAACAAGAGGAGGTGTCATAATTACAGCAAGGACATGATAACTTTCCCTTTGTGCTCCAACCGGATAACATAGCATAAGCTGGAAAGTCACTTATGGTCCATAAAAGTGCTGCATGTAGTTGAAAAGTTTTATTCTTTAAAACCTCATATGTTTCCACTCTAACTTCCCATAAAACCTTCAATTCTTCAATTAATGGTTGAAGATACACATCAATACTTTTTCCAGGCGAACATGGTCCAGGGATGAGCAAAGACATCATGACATACTCTAGTTTCATGCAACTCCATGGAGGAAGATTGTATGCGACCAAAACTACCGGCCATGTACTATGGGAGGTGCTGATGGTTCTAAATGGATTAAATCCATCGCTAGCTAGCCCTAATCTTATGTTACGAGATTCTTTAGCAAAATCGGGATGAAGCCTGTCAAAGTCTTTCCATGATTGGCCATCAGCTGGGTGTCTTAACTTTCCATCATTTGAACGATGTTCATCGTGCCACCTTAATGATTCAGCTGTTTTTGAACACAGGAACAACTTCTTAAGCCTTGGAATCAAGGGAAAATGCCTCAAAACCTTTGTAGGCACAGGTTTTTTCTTCAACTTATCAACTTTTATATCTACCTCAACATTTTCTATGTACCTGGAAGCTCCACAAATTGGACAAAATTCATCAT
The DNA here is from genome assembly GCF_003086295.3 of Arachis hypogaea. Taxonomy (NCBI): domain Eukaryota; kingdom Viridiplantae; phylum Streptophyta; class Magnoliopsida; order Fabales; family Fabaceae; genus Arachis; species Arachis hypogaea. Next base: position 127,060,854 of record NC_092051.1, on the reverse strand, counting down.
CTTCATATGTATCCCGGAACATAACACAATCATTGGGACAAGCATGAATTTTATTATAACCTAGTCCTAAATCTTTTACCATGGCCTTGATTTTATTGAAAGAATCAGGAATATTCAAATGAGGAATCGCTTCTTTCAGTAATTCAAGTAGAGCAGTAAAGGATGCGTTGCTCCAACCATTAAGAGTCTTCAAAAAATACAATCGGATAACGAATGATAATGTCGAAAATTTTTTACAGCCAGGATATAACTCTTGTTTTCCTTCTTCAAGCAAGTTATAAAACTTTTTTACATCTTCGTTTGGCCCATCACCATCTTTATCTCCTTCAAGCACATGCCGAAACGTCTCGTTTAGCAGCCCATGAATGTCGTCGACAAATCCTTCATGGACTTCAACCTCATCGGAATCACTATCCATGTGACTTATCCTTTCACCGTGATGAACCCACACAGTGTAACATTTTTGAAATCCCTTACTTATTAAATGATCATAAACTTCATCCCTTCGCCCCAACTAAAGTTATTACATATAGAACAAGGACAAAAAATTTCTTGTCCTTGTGGTCTACCTTTAGGAAAGGCAAAATCCAAAAATGAATTAACACCATGTTGGTAACCCTCGGTATGTCTTGGTAAACTAGTCCACCCTTTGTCCATTACTTTGTCAACTAAAATAAAAGACACGAACATATGTTTTAGACTAACTATAAGTGATTTTTTCAATCAAGAGCTTATTGCTTCTAAAGAATTTCTAGAAGTCAACCACACATGTTCAAAAGAGAACATCTCAACCAATCATGAGACTAGCAATTTGTATCTAACAAACTATGCAAGATAGCTTAAGCAATCAATTAATCAGTAAATATTCTTAACAATTAAATATTCAAACAAATTTAAAAAGATAATATATTAAATGATTTACCTGTAGTGTAGCTCAATGTCTAAGGTAGTCACAGCTACAGAGAGACCCGCTATTTGATTCCCTTTTTCTGGTTTTAAAGAGACAAACTACAACAGCAACAAAGAATAAAAATATAAGTAATTCATAACCAGATTTTTTAACAAAAAATTCACTTTTAAAATCAATTTTTAGAAATATTATTTTCAAAAGTGATATATAACTAAAAAATCAAACAGTACCCAATTATTATTAGCAATGGACTATGATAATTCAAATAGTTGCCGAGTAGCTAATGCTACCTATAAAAGATGTGCCAATAAGCCACAAACCACCACTGACAGATATATAATAATGAAAGTTACAAAGATAGAATAGAAGTCATGGAGTTCCACATACAAACATTTCCTAAACCTCCCTTTGAAATTTTTTAAATGAAAGAAATCATATGATGTGAATTGTTTTGGATTACAAAAAATTGTTTTCAACACTGCATCAGTGATATATAACTGAAAAATCAAACAGTACCCAACTAGCTAAAATTGGGTTAAAAAATTAAAACAAAAACCATAGCTAAGCTGCTAAGCATATCTCTATAATTTAATAGCACAATGAATCAAAAAAGAAAAAGAAAATAGTGTAACTGCATTGCATGCATATAGCAGTTGGTGGCACAGCAGAAGTGTCATACACATAGATTTTATATGCAAACCTACTAAAAAGCCATTGGATAGAGATACCAAATAACACAATTTAAATTCTAATTTATGAACATCAAATAATAGAATTATCAAAATCCAGTCTTTTAAGAAAACAAGACTTTTTAGCACCCACCCAAACAATACAGATCACAGTATGTGTTAAAAATTGCAACTGCCCAACATTATATAAATTTGCTTGTATTGCTACCCGAACAGGGTCACAACCACACACTGGTTGGCAATAGAGTTGCCTCAGTTATCCCAAAAGAAAATTTATGTACTAAAAAAACAGATAAGCAGTTAAGCACAATAGAAAGAAGAAAACTATTACTAACAGTTTAGATTTGTTTTCAATAATTAATTAGAGTAATCAACCACTTAACTGTATTTATGGAATTGATTCAGTTGACTCTAATAAGATTTTCTCACTATTGAGTTCGTTAAAAATTCTGCTTCTTTTATGTAAGAGTCAAAAAATCTGTTAGAACCAACTGAACCAATCTCATGAACACGATTAAGCTATTGAATACTTCAATTAATTAAAAACAAATTTAAAGCACTAGGCATGTGTCACATCCTCCTGTACAGTACTACCAGAAACTAGTTTTTGCCATCTCTATGCGAATGATGTCCTATTTTTGGAGTATTTAAAATTCTCAGTTCACAAGTACACAGTCCGAATTCAAACCAGAATAGAAACTCAGTCAACATTCAACACTCATCTTGCTTATGTTCACAAACATCACCACTTTTCTTTCTTCTTCTTAAATCCAACAAAAATACCCAACAGCCAATCAAGCCCTAACTATTACTAGCAGTTAAGCAGAATAGAAAGAAGGAAACTATTACTAATAGTTTATATTTGTTTTCAATAATTAATTAGAGTAATCAACCACTTAACTGTAATTATGGAATTGATTCAGTTGACTCTAATAAGATTTTCTCACTATTGAGTTCGTTAAAAATTCTACTTCTTTTATGTAAGAGTAGAAAAACCTATTAGAACCAACTGAACCAATCTCATGAACACGATTAAGCTATTGAATACTTCAATTAATTAAAAACAAATTTAAAGCACTACGCATGTGTCACATCCTCCTGTACAGTACTAACAGAAAGTAGTTTTTGCCATCTCTATGCGAATGATGTCCTATTTTTGGAGTATTTGAAATTCTCAGTTCACAAGTACACAGTCAAAATTCAAACTAGAATAGAAACTCAGTCAACATTCAATACTCATCTTGCTCATATTCACAAACATCACCACTTTCCTTTCTTCTTCTTAAATCTAACAAAAATACCCAACAGCCAATCAAGCCCTAACTAAGCAACAGAAAATTAGAGAAGAACACTTACCACATATGACAACCCACAAATGGCCGATGCAGTGAAGCAGCAACAGCAAAGTAGAAGCAGCAAAGCACAACCCAGTGAAGCAGAAGCAGCGAAGCAGAATAGGGGAGAAGTAGCGAAGCAGAAGAAAAACAGGGGAGACGCAAGGACGCCGTGGAGAACAGAGAAGCACTGAAGCCGCGGAGAGGGGAGAAGCAGTGACGCCACGGAGAGGAGATACTCAACGACGCCGGAAAGGAGGAGGCAACGACGATTTTGGGAAGGACGCAGCGACGATGATGGTGCGACGATGGTGAGTTGCGATTTAGGGCTTCCTGGTGACTTGCGATGATGGTGCGATTTTGGGCTTCCTGGTGAGCTGCAGTTCGATGACTCTTTGATTCTAAAGGCGTGGGTTAGGGTTGATGCTACGGTGGAGGGAGCAAGAGCGTTCTTCGCGGTTTCGAAGAGAAGAGGAAGAGTCTGATTAAGGGCTTTCTTATTTGCTATGCTTATTAGTGAGAAATAATTAATAAACAATACATATATAATATATTTATTCTAAAATTATTTTAATTTTATTTTTTTATATTAATATTTGTTATATATTTATAATAAAAATAAATAATATTTATTATAAATTTATTTTAACTTTATGATTTCAAAATATAATATTTTTTATAATTTATAATAATAATATATAATATTTGTTATAAATTTATTTTAATTTTATTTTTTAAAAATAATATTTATTATTTATTTATAACAATAGTTTTTGAGTATTTTATAAATTCAGTATTTATAGAAAAAATTGTTTAAATTTATATAACTATCTAAATTATTTTTATTGGTATTATTTAATTTGTATAATTATTTAAATAATATTAGAAAATGGTTATTTCATAAACAATTGTTGTAATGGTTGTAAAACCGTTCTTTAAAATAGTCAAAGAGAACAATTTTATTTTGTTACTATAGCGTAATGAAAAAATGAACTTCAACAGCAACACTGTAAAAATTGTTGTCTAAGACCATCTAATAGAACGGTTTTAAAGTGTAGCATTTCGACAACGGTTTTAATGCATTTCTTTTGTACAATTCTTTAAAAAAAAAAAACCGTTGCTTAAAAATAAATCATGGTAACGGTTATAAAACCGTTCTTTAAAATAGTCAAAGAGAACGGTTTTAATTTGTTGCTATAAAATAATGAAAAATTAAATTCAACAGTAACACTACAAAAAACTGTTGTCTAGAACTATCTAAGAAAATGGTTTTAAAACGTTGCAAAATTTAGCGTTGCTAAAGACCATATTTATTGTAGTGATATTTAGTACTATTTTTAAATACTCTCTATCTCTAACAAAAATATATATTTTTTTTCCACACTTTAAATACTCAACTTTCAAAATTTACATAACACTCTCTATCACATTCTAATTCACTCTTATAAAAAATAATTTGTTAGTACTTTCACTAACTTGCTCAAATCATTCACCAAAATTTTTATATACAGTACTCATACTCCGCGAATGAAAAAATATTATTGATAGAAAAAAAGGATGTATTTCTTATATACTAGAAGAAAAAAATGACCTGCTGCATGGACAATCACCCTCCGCATCTCGCAATCCAGAAAAAGCATTAGAGAACATGGGTACTTGACCAGGTATGGTTCAAGAACATCTTGCAATAGACGACATTGTAGTATCATTTTGTGTTAATGACAAAAAACACAATTCACCATATATTTTATCACTATTCCATTCACTTACACCACACCAACAATAAATCCATATAATAAATAATTCCTCCTCAGGTGAATCCTTTCAATTATTTTGTGAGAATTATAACATTCTAATTATAGAGTTTGACGTGCTTAAGTCATGACACCAATTCTCAATTAGAGTATTTTTATTTTATTTGTATTTTCTTTAAAAAAATAGTTAATTGTAATGATAGAATTTATGTAAAAATAATAATATTAGAAAAATAATCCTTTAAAATTATTTTATTTAATTTAATATTTATAATTTTATGTATATAATATTTTAAATTATATATTTATTGTATTTAATATTATGTATTTATTTAAAAATAATTAATAAATATAAAATAAAACAATTTTAGATTAATTTGTGCTGATTTTTATTGTTTTTAAAATATTTTCGATACAAAAATACGAGCTAATAGAAACCTCGTCACCCTCTCTCGTCACACACATTAAATTTATATCATTGTTTCATTAACGATAAATCCAAGTCAAAATCCGTTGAGATATATAATATACAATTCCGTTATGTTACTAACAGCATTTTTGTCAACTCTTATTTATAATTGTGTTTAATGGAAGTGTCTTTATATATGTGTCTAATAAAACTATCTTTTTTATGACTGTATCTAATAAAAGTGTACGTCTTTATAGATATATTTTTTAAATATGTCTCTTTATACATATGTTTAAAATATAATAATTAATTATTATTGATAATAAATTAATAGATAATATATTAGTACCCTATATTTTTTCTATAATAACTTAGTAGTATATATCAAGTTGTAGATATAGTAATAAAATCATATAAAAATAAAAATAAACATAATGATAATGTCTTACACAACCATGAATTTCTGACCCGAACATTGACCTCTTAAACCGGAACTTAAACTACACATTAAACAAGGGTCATGACTTGTTTAAGATTTAATTATTTCATGATTCTTGTCAATTTTTATAGTTTTATTAAATTTTTAATTAAATTTTTATATTTTTTTAGTTAAATTTTTATATTATATTAAATTTTATAATTAAATTTTATTATAACAAAAATATTAAAATTAATAGAATATATTAAAATATATTTCAATTAAAATTAATTTTTAAAATATATTTATTTATTAATTATATTATTATTATTTTTTTATAACTTTACTCTTCATTTTCATCATTAAAGTAATTGGTTAAAAAAAAGCCAAAAATATGAAATGGAGACTGTGAAAGAAAGCAACAATAAAAAAGGGTGACACCGCTACGATGAAGTCGAGGCTACGGTGGTGATGGATAATCGAACTATGCCAGTGAAGACGACACACTCTCTTTTCCACCACTACCATCATCATCACTCTCTTCGCACCCATTAAAACTCATTTTTTGTTCTGTAAACTTGCCTCCATAAATAGTCTCCCAAAAAAATGAAAAAATGAGCCGCCGAAAGGAAAGGCGGTGGTCCCAAGAAGAAGACAGTCTCAAGGTCCATCAAAGCCAGTCTCCAATTTTCTATCGGAAGGATCGGATGCTACTTGAAGAAAGGTCGTTACTCTGAGCACGTGGAAATTGGTATTCCGATTTACCTCACTACAAGAAAATTACTTATTCAGCAATACTTTTTTTAAACCACAGTTAAAAAGGGTAGCCTATTCAAAGAATAGGCTATACTTTTCTATGTGTTACATTTTTATGTAAAATAGAAAACATAATTATGACATCACTTGAAAAGTGTCTCCTTAAATAATAAAAAGATCATTTATAAAACGTAGCCTTATCTTAATGTCAATGAATACACATTTTTCACAAAAGACAACACTTTTTAAGGGTAATCTAATATTTATGTTTTTGGTGGCTTCACAAACGTCCTCTAATATCAAACGCACCAATCACAAAACTCAATGTTTTTCTTTTTCATTTTCACGCTGAGAGTGTGCTTTCTTTTGTTTTCACGCTGAGAAAAAAAACTTATGTGTCTCCTTTGATTTCACAAACCCGCACTGCTCATTACCGTCATCTCTTATTCACCGTCGCCGCTCATCACCTCGGTCACTAGGTAAGCATTCTCTTCCCCGCTCTGTTCTTCACCGTCCTATTTTTCTTGCTCATTCGTTCTCTCACCCGCTTTCTTCTTTACCAGTGTCGAAGAAGGTGCGTGTGGCTGTGCTAATAATGATAAACAACAATGGCTAATGGTATGTATCAATTTTCAGTTGGTTCTATGAAATTTGGGAGGTTTTGGGTTCAATTTAGTATTTTTAATTAGGGGTTTTAACTTCTAAATTTCTATTGTTTCTGAATTTTAGATTATAGACTGATAATTAGGGGTTTTAACTTCTGAATCTCTATTTTCTCATAATTATTCAGGTTAATCCAAAGGATGATAATGAAGATTAAGATGCTTATCATGATGGTTTATTGATAAATATGGAGTATTGGAATTTGAAAAATAGTTTATTATATTTTGGCTTGAAAATACTATGGTTTATTGACAATGGATTTAATTAGAAGATAGTTATATAAGATACAATATATTTTGATTTTTTGTAGTTTATTAGTAATAAATTCTAAGTTGTCTCATGTATATTTTGATATAGGTATGTTTATTTTAGTGTGCGATGTATGAATTTTCAAAATTATGATCATCCCAATACTTTTTTGGTTCATTATAAATTAAATATATTTTGTTTAAGGATAATTTTTATTATTTAAAGAACATTGTATAGTATTATTAGTATTTATTTTTTATTTTATAATATTTGACTAATTTAGTTAAAAATATAAGATTATATGTATAATGATATTACTAAATATTAGTTTTTAGAAAAGAAAATTATGAGATTATAATATTATATATTAAAAGTGAGGGACATAAGGCTACGTTTATATAGAGTAGTTATAGGTATACAATGTTTCTAAAGTGATGCAGTAGCAAAGATAAGTGTAGCCTATTTTTTTGAATTTTAGTAAGCATGTGTGATGGAAAGCGTAGCCTTTGGTTCTCAAGCACATCACTTGAAAAATGCACCCTATTCTGAACACCAAAAGCATAGCTTTTGATATAGAAAATCGTAGTCTTTGAGAATAGGCAACGCCCGAATAAATATCCTCACTAAATCGTCTCCAAAGCCAAAAAAGCACAGCCTTTGTCAAAGACATAATTTTTTTTTTAATTTTTAGCTACACTTTTCAAGAATAGCTGAATGGGTGATTTTCTTGTAGTACTTCTTCATCGCCATTTTAGAATACCTATCCGCTGAGGTGTCTAATCTAAAAATAATAATGAGCTATAATTATTTCTTAGATCTTCGATTATTTTTATTATTACATGACTTGTCAATTTTTAGGGTTTGAAATTGAATTTGGAAAATTTAACATCGAATTCATTGTTATTATAAGTGTTGGAGTTGGTTGAGAATGATGTTATTATTAGGTTGTTTGTTTTGGATTTTTTTATTTTTCATAATGCTAAGTTTTTTTTTAATTTATTTTTCATGTGTATATAGTGAAAGTTTTGAATCTTGATGATGTTCTTTTGGCTACTCCAACGACACCATTATTGCCATCTCTCGGCCACTGAGATCAAATGAATCCTATAATGTGGAGTTTTATGTCAAATTAGTAAATTCATACTACATAATTTGTTTTAATGTTTAATGTTAGTAAGGATTTAGTTACAAAAATTGATATGGTATAGAAACTCAATTAAAAAAAATTATAAGAACCTAATTGAAAATTTGGTAAAACTATAGAGACATGCGAAGTAATTAAACTCTATTCTAATTATCTACTAATAAATACTATTTAGATAAAGAGAGATGCATAGTATTGTAATCAATATATATCTTTTTTTCCATCAATAGAGAACTAAGACACTCTCTCCATCACAAGACCATAATTTACTTCAGTCACTGCGACCACCTTGATCTATATCTAAAAATACTAGGAGAACAAGATGGATGAGAATCACAAGGATTTTCAGTCAGGTAAATAAAAAATAAATGCTAAATAAGGAACATAAATCCATAAGCATCCTAAAGCCCACTCAAGGTCCATAAACACCTAGAACCCACCTAATCCATCAATAATATCATATTAATTCCTCTTACACCAACCTGTCCCTGGATTTATATTAGGTCCTAGTCCAGCCTAACCTCCAAATTTCTCCAGTCAACCACAAATAACATAAAATACAATATAAGAACATTGCACATATATCCACATAATTAATATTAGAATATAATTAGGATTAATTAAGATCAGCTAGTATCATTTATATTTATATAACATATTTGTGTATTTATTGTAGGATTTTGCACTTTTATTGTTTTAATTTTTCTAGCACTTATATATACCCTTGTACATTGTACCTTTGGACATACATTCAATAATACATTCTTCAAATTACTCTCTTATTTCTAACATGGTATCAAGAGCATAGGTTATTTTTCTATAGAAATTAGTCCATAGCCCTTTTGTTTTTCTCTTCCGGCAGTGTTCTTTATTCTTGATTTTCGTTTCTTTCCCGACGCTTTGGTTTGTCACTACCCTTATTGTCGTCTTCTCGTCGTCACGAGTTCAATGAGTCCAGAACCGTCGCCAAAAACCATCCGACGCGCCACTACAAGTCCTTGCCGCCACCAGTGTTGTTGTCCTTTCCAGATTCATCCCGCGCCATCAAATTAGGCCCCTAATCAATGGCCCAGACGCCGTGCACATGTCGCGCCTGCACCGGTCCATGCTCAACCTGCAATTGTATCCGACCCGACCCGCTGGACCCGTGCTTGGACCCGATCCGACATGTCTGGTTGACCCGCGTGCTCTGATTCAGCGTTGACAAGGTTCCTTCCTCTGTTCAGACACTGCCACATGTCCTTCCTTGGCTGACGCAGCTGCTGACGTCGCTGCTGATGTGGCAGCTAACGTGGTAGACAGTGAGACCCTCTCTAAAAATTTTTTGTGAGTTCTTTCCGATTCTGCCAAGATAGAAAAGGTAAATTCTATCGAAACTGTAACCGTTCTGGGCACCTCTTCTTAGACTATCCTTCTATTGAATGTCTCAAATACCAACAGAAAAGTCACATTAGCTACAATTGTCCACACCTGTTCTGCCATTATTGCAAGTTCTTAGAATATTTAATTACTGTCTGTCCTACTCGCCCACCACGTTCTGATCAACTCAAGTATTATTCTTGTCCCAACTTTTCCAAGAATGTGTTTGCTTCTGCTGTTGTTGCTACTACTGAATCTACCAACTCTTCTCCTCTCAACCCGTCTCTTGTCTCTCTATCTGATATTGCATCTCTTTTTAAGCATCTTTTCTCCCTTTCTAGTAATACTCCTGCTGCTTTTTCAACTCTTCCAGTTAATTCTAAATGGTATTTTGATTCCAGTTGCTTTCATCACATGTCTCCTTTACATCATCTTTTCTTGTCTTTGTCTACCACTACAAATGCACTTTCTGTCAATACTGCTGATGGTTCCCTCTTGCACGCGACACACAAGGGTTCTATTTTCCAGTCAACTCTTAATCTCCCTGATACTTATTATATCCCAAAATTGAACTTTAATCTTATTTCTGTTGGTCAACTTGTTGATCTCAGTTTTGATGTTACTTTTTCCATTTCTGATTGTTGTGTACTGGATGGTCGGATGGGACAAATCATCGGGACTGGACGTAAGGTCAGAAGTCTGTTTGAACTTGAGAATCTTCATATTCCTCCTTTGTCAAATCTCTGTGCTGCTTCTTCTCCATCTACCCTTCACTTCTGGCATCAGTGTCTTGCACACAACTCCTTAGGAAAATTGTGTTTTCTTGTGTCTGAGGGTGTTTTGGGTCAGGTTAATAAAGAGTCTTTTGATTACATTTCTTGTTAAACTACCAAACAACCTACTTTATCTTTTCACAATAATTCATCTCTTGCTTGCTCTCCTTTTGATCTTATCCACTCTGATGTTCGGGGCGCCGCTCCCATCGCTTCTATGGGAGGGACTCGATATTTTGTCATTTTTATTGATGATTATTCACACTTTACTGGGGTTTATTTGATGACTAATTGCCATGAGCTACCTCAGATTTATATTAACTTTACCACTATGATTAAAACTCAATTTTTCCAAGATCATTAAAGTTTTTGGTTGTGTCTGTTTTGTTCTTCTTCAGCCTCATGAACATAGCAAACTTGAACCTCGGACTCACATGTGTTGTTTCTTTGGTTATGGCACTGAACACAAGGGTTATCATTGTTAGGATCCTCTCTTTGGATGTATTTATATATCTCTTCATGTTGTATTATGAGAGCATCACAAGTTTTCAAGGTTCTCCTTATTTGTGTCCATTCCTCGTACTCAATCACCATTTTTCACTAAACCCAATGTTGATCTTTTTCCTAGTGATGATTCTATAGGTTCTATCTCGACTTAACCTCTACAGTCTCCTACTCTTCTGCCTTCTCCATCTCCCGATGATTCCAGACTGGACGATGATTCTGCTCCCGCTGTCATGCCTTCTCCCCCCACTCGTTCTTCTAGGATAAGAAATTTACTTTTTTATCTTCTTGATTATCATTATTTTTCTACTATTCTTCATCATCATAAACCTAAGTCATTCTGAGAAGCCTCCACAAATCCAAGTTGGTAACAAGCAATATAGGAAGAAATCTAGGTACTTGAAAAAGCACACACTTGGGACTTAGTTGATCCTTCTTCTGATCAAGAAGTTATGGGTAGTAGATGGGTATACAAGATCAAGACTCGCTCTGATGGTTCTATTAACCGTTATAAGGCATGATTGGTTGCTCAAGGTTGTACGCAAGAGTATGGTATTGATTATGAAGAGACTTTTGCTCCTGTTGCTTGTCTCACATCTGATCGAGCTCTTCTTGCCATTTCTGCAGTAAAAAATGGTCTCTCAGTCAGATGGATGTGAAGAATGCTTTTCTTAATGGGAATTTGAAAAAGAAGTTCTATATAAAACCACCTTTAGGTTATCCTTGTCCTTCTAGCGAAGTACGTCTCTTTCGCAAGGCACTTTATGGTCTTAAGCAAGCTCCTCATGAATGGTTTAACAAGTTTAGCACCACTATATGCAATCTCGGTTTCACTTGCAGCCCTTGTGAGAATGCTCTCTTTATTCATAAAAGTGAACGTGGAATTGTTCTTCTACTTTTGTATGTTGATGACATGATCATTACTTGAGATGATGTTGATGGTATCTCTGATCTCAAAGCCTCCATTCACCATACTTTTGAGATGAAAGATCTTGGTTCTCTTAGTTATTTTCTTGGTTTAGAGGTCATATCCACAGATGATTGTATCTATCTCTCTCAAGCTAAGTATGCTTCAGATCTTCTTGCTCGTGCCGGGATTACAGATAATTGCACTGAATCTACTTCTCTTGAGCCTAATGTTTGATTTACCCCTATCGATTGCACTATTTTGGATAATCCTACTCTTTATCGATAGTTAGTTGGAGGTCTCGTCTACTTGACTGTCACACACCCAGGCATCGCTTATCCAGTCCATGTTCTTAGCCAGTTGTTGCAGCTCATCGTATTACTCACTATGCAGTTGTTCTTTGCATTCTTCGCTCTATCAAAGGCATGCTGTTTCATGGGCTTCACTTTTTTGCCCATTTATCTTTATTCCTTCAGGCGTACTCAGATGCTATTTGGGCTGATGATCCTGCTGATCATCGTTCTACTACTGGTTATTGTTTATTTCTTGGTGACTCTCTTATTTCCTGGCAAGCCAAGAAACAAACGTTCACTGCTCACTCAAGCATAGAAGCTGAATAGTGAATACCGTGCTCTCGCTGACACCACTGTTGAGGTTGTCTCGATTCGTTGGCTTCTCGAAGACTTGGGTGCTCTTCACTCGTCCCTGACTGATATTTTTTGTGACAACCGCAGTGTTTTTTATATTGTCTATAATGATGTTTTTCATGAGCGCACCAAATATATTGAGATTGATTGTCACTTTGTTCAGCAACGTCTCCTTATTGATGTTATTCGTCTTATAGCTGTTGGAACTCCGGATCAGAATATAGATATTGACGAACTGAATTTCTGCTAGTAAAGAATTTTGCAATTAAATTCTCGTTGAAAGTATAGCTTCTAAACCAACAGAGAATCCTTTCGTACAAAAGTTTTGGTTGTCACAAGTAACAAACCCCTAATAAAATTGATAACCGAAGTATTTAAACCTCGGGTCGTCTCTCAAGTAATTGCAGGGAAGTATGATTTATTATTGGTTATGGAAAAAGGTATATTTTTTGGTTTTTGAAATAGGAAACAAGAAAATAAATTAACAATAAAGTAAATCAATTATCATGAAAACCATTGCAAGGTATAAGAACTGGAAATCCATCCTAGTTATCCTTATCAGGTGTGATGAGAATTGTTTATTGTTCCCACTTAGTTAACCTTTACTAAATAAAGGAAAGTCAAGTGGACTAATCAATTTGATTCCTTAAGTCCTAGTCAACTCCCAAGGAAAGACTAGCTTTAGAGGGATCCAAATCAATCAACAAATTCTAATTTTCAATCAACAGCTGAGTTTGATAACTCAAGTGTCACCAATTATTCAACCAAAGCAAAGGAGGGAAAATCTATATTAAATCAAAAGCATCAATAACATAAACTTGAAGAAAGCATTCATAAATCTGAAATACCTCAAATTGTATTAAATAAATAAATTAAATCTAACATGGAGAATTCATAAATCAAATTGGGAAAATAAATAAACTAAAGTAATAGAATAAATAAAAGTAGAAGAGAACATAAATTAAAGGAACATTGAACCTGGAATGGAGAAGGAACAATCCTAAAACCTAAGAGAGAGGAGAGAGCCTCTCTCTCTAGAAAACTACATCTAAAAACCTAAAATTATGAATATGAGAAGTTATATTTATGAATGAATGGATTCCCCCACTTTATAGCCTCTAATCTGTGTTTTCTGGACCGAAAACTAGGTCAGAAACAGCCCAAAAATCGCCCCAGCGATCGCGCATGTTACGCGTACGCGTCAGTCACGCGCACGCGTCGCTGCAAATTTCTCCAGATCGCGCGCTCACGTGAGCCATGCGTGCGCGTCGATGCTCGCTAATTATCTCCTTAGTTTCTTGTGTTCCTTCCATTTTTGCAAGGTTCCTCTCCATTCTCTAAACCATTCCTGCCCTATGAAGCCTGAAACACTTAACACACTAATCACGGCATCGAATGGTAGAAAGGAGAATTAAAATACACAAATTAAATATCTCTAGGAAGCAAGTTTTCAACTATAGAACAAAACTAGGAAGGATTTGTAAAACCATGCAATTATTATGAATAAGTGGGTGAAGACTTGATAAAAACCACTCAAATGAGCACAAGATAAACCATAAAATAGTGGTTTATCAATCTCCCCACACTTAAACATTAGCATGTCCTCATGCTAAGCTCAAGAGAAGCTAAAGAGTGAAGAGGAATGGTAGAAAGTATGAAATACAACCTATTTATATGAATGCAACTAAATGCAAAATGCTTTCATCTACTTGGTTAAAAGTAAACAAATCTTTTAAGAACAAATATGAACTGGATTTCACTAATTCAAATCACAAAATAAAGTACAAGTAAACTTGCAGAAGAAAATAGTTCATGAAAGCCGGGAACAAAGAATCGAGCATCGAACCCTCACTGGAAGTGTATGCACTCTAATCGCTCAGGTGTTTAAGGTTCGACTCTCTCAATTCTCTACTAACCTTGCTTTCTAAGGCTTGCTTTTCTTCTACCACTCAACACTAATTTGATGCACAAAATACACATATCAAGAGGTCTTTTAAGGGTTATAATGGGGTTAAGGTCAAGGTAGGATTGTATTTCGCCAAGTGGACTAAAATTCGAATCCTTAATTAACTTAAACTTTTCCCCCCTAACTTAAGACAATCCATGTAATCACAATACAAAATAAAACTATCCATTAACCATGTTTTCCACATATTCATGCATCCTGATTCGAGTACAGTACATATGCATTGCTATCACCATTTACTTTGGGGCATTTTGTCCCCTTTTATTATTTGCTCTTTTTTTACTTTATTTTATTTTTTTAATTTTCTCAATGCATATGATTAAATTATTGAATGCATGAACATGTCCTAAACATTTCTTTCACATTTTCATAAAGATATACAACACCCAATTCTTAAACCAAACGTTTCCAAACCCACTTTTCCCCACACTTAATTCATGAGCACTCTCACTAGTCTAAGCTAACCAAGGATTCAAATTAAGGACATTATTGTTTTTCGCTTAGAGTTATTGATGAGTTAAAGTAAAGAACAAAGGGGTATAATAGGCTCAACATTGGTTTGCAAAGGATAATGAAAGGGCAAGGCCATATGGGTATGTAAGCATAGTGAAACAAAGGCGTCAATCATATAAGTGCATACATCAAACAATAGAAATATAGAATTAAGCAAGACAAAGATCACAATTTTAGAGAGAACAACACACGCCAAAAATAAAATATTGGTTGATAAAATGCAACCAATCAAATAAGCTCAAAAATCTCACAGGTTTTGTGTGTTTGAGCTCTAAACCATGTTCCAAAATAATATTTCTTCAAACAAGTTCAATAAAAATTTTAATTCAAATTAGTGGAATGCTATAAAAAGTTTCTTGAAAAAAAAATATTACTTTAACCAAGTGGTGGTAAAATATGCACAAAATCAAACAAATATGCAATCAAACATGCAAATGCAACAATGAACTAATAAAGAAAATAAGACATTGGGGTTGAGAAGAAAATAACTAACCCATGGAGATCGGTATCGACCTCCCCACACTTAAAGATTGCACCGTCCTCGGTGCATGCTAAGATGTACAGGTGGATGGGTGGCTCCAACTGACGCTTTTCTCCAAAGATTGTGCAGATGGAACTTGTCTGTTTCTCCATATAGAAGTTTTTCCTGTCCCTTCTCGGTGGCCATCCTGAAAGAAGAGAAAAAAGAAGAAAAGTAATCCAGAAATAAAGATAAGAAAATAAATAAAATATGGTTGAGTTAATGCCATATAATGAGGGTTCCAACTACATAGTAGCTACAACATGCAAGTGAGAAAATAATAGAAGCAAATGGCATATCAATAGTGCAAGAATTGCAACAATGGGGGAGAGGGTGTGGGTAATGCAAGAAAGTATAAGTGCATATCAATACAAATGGAATGCAAGTATCATAAAAGAATAGCATTGATTTATGAATAATAATACCCAATCAGAATAAAACAAGTCATGAAGCACCAAAAGAAAGCAAGAGAGATGCAACAGTGGAATAAGGACATTTAACACCAATAGAAAAATAATAAACATATAAAAGAAAATAAAAACATGCATACAGTTAAAATGCAATGAATGAAAGAATGTAAATGTAATGAGGAAAAAAATGAGAAGGAAGAGGGAGGAGATGAAAGTAGGAAAGAAGGAGGAAAGAATGAGAAAGGAAAGAGAAAAGGAGAAGAATGGAATCTGCGAAGCGACGCGTAAGCGTCGCCCACGCGTACACGTGGGTATGCAAAAGAAGAGGCGACGCGTAAGCGTCGTCCACGCTTATGCGTGGGTGAGCAAGAATCCTAGTGACGCGTAAGAGTCGGTCATGCGTACGCGTGACCACTGGTTGTGCTAAACGCACAATACCAGCACCAAGGTAGCACAATTCTCGACCAAATCACCCATTGACGCCGATCTGGCGATCGACGCGTACGCGTCGCTGACGCTTACGCGTGGGGTGACTAAAATACGGGTGACGCACACGCGTCGCCCACGCGTACATGTGGGTTGGCTCGTGCGCAAGGCACCCTTCTTGCACAGCTCCCGCGTAACTTTCTGTAAGGTTTAGCGTCGCATGTGATGCGTGCGCGTGATTCACGCACACGCGTGGAATGCGCTTCTTTTTTTTTATGCAGTATGCAGAATGCAAAAAATGTAGATGCTGATGCGGACATTAGGAATGAACACTAAGAAAAATAGAATAAGATAAAACTAAGAATAAAACAAAACAAAATAAAACTAAGATTGAAAAAGAATGATCATACCATGGTGGGTTGTCTCCCATCTAGCATTTTTAGTTAAAGTCCTTAAGTTGGACATTTGGTGAGCTCCTTGTCATGGTGGCTTGTGCTTGAACTCATCCAGGAATCCCCACCAGTGTTTGTAATTCCAATAGCCTCCGGGATCCCACACTAGTTGCACAAAGCCTTCAAGCAAGTTAAAGCAAGTGACAAGACTCCAAGAGTGTTGATTGTTAGGCTGAATTCTGGGATCCCAAATCTTGCTTTTGCACCCGTCTTTGTGTTGATCATCATTGTTTCAACCGGGTGACAAGCAATCTGAATTCTCAATGAAGTACCCAAACGACTTCCTAGACCCATACAATTTAGAATTCTTCCAACCATGATAATTCAGCCGTGAGCTTCCTACCACAATGAACCTAGGATTGTGTTGCCAACCATTGACCATCTCCCTCTTACTCTTATAGCCACAAAGAGCTCTAAGTTGCCCATCCGTCTCAAGCAAAGCATATTCAAGTGGGCTAATTAAGCTTAGAGATGAGAGATTTACCCACTTGAATGTTGTATTGGATGGTAATGGTTTTGGGAGAGGTGTTTCTAATGATCTTGCAAGCTCCACTCCCTTGTGCTCTTCTTTGAATTCTTCCACCTCCTTGTAAGCTTTTTCAATTTCAACCTCTTCCTCTTGGTAGCTTTCTTCCAATTCAATCTCCTCTTCATTGCTTTCCAAGGGCATGGGAGGTTGTGCTTCTTCTTCTTTAATCTACATGTCAGGTCCAATGGGAAATGATTCAATTGTAGATAAGGATTCATCAATGATTGAGTCCATCTCTTGATCAATCTCTTCAAAGTCTTCAACCAGGCTATGACTTGGAGGTTGTACACCCTCCTCAACATCTATTTCAAACGTCTTTAAAGGAGGCTCTATAACTTGACTTTCCCATGGAGGTTCAGCATCTCTTAAGTCTTCAACCACTTCTTCCTCTTCAGTAATTTTGGCTTTCTCCACTTGCTCTAGTACAAAATCAGACTCCTCCTTGATGTCTTCCTTTCTATAATAACTCCTTTCAACTATTCTTTCATCTTCAAGGGTCTCTCCTGCCGCTACCTTTAGGGCCTCCTCTAGCTTCTTATGAAGTATGGATTCGCGAAGATGATTCCTTTTTTTTTTTCAGGGTCCTCCCAATCTCCTCTAAGACTCTAAAACTAGCTAAGAAGCAAAATTAAACATATTTTTGAATTTTTGGGAATTTTTCAAATAAATTGAGGAAACTTGCAATCCAAGCAAAAACTCAAATTCAAAAAATCATCCCTAATCAAAACATAGAATGTATAAACATCTTAGCAAGCAAAACAAAATATACTATGAAGTAAAGAGCTGTGCACAATGGAACCCAATTCATTCATTCATTATATCCACAAGAGAATGGAAAGAGTTTACCATGGTGGGGTGTCTCCCACCAAGCACTTTTAGTTTAAGTCCTTAAGTTGGACATTTGGAAGGTTCCTTGTCAAGGTGGTTTATTGATGAGCGGATAATTTATACGCTTTTTGGCATTGTTTTTACATAGTTTTTAGTATAATTTAGTTAGTTTTTAGTATATTTTTATTAGTTTTTAAATAAAAATCACATTTCTGGACTTTACTATGAGTTTGTGTGTTTTTCTGTGATTTCAGGTATTTTCTGGCTGAAATTGAGGGATTTGAGCAAAAATCAGATTCAGAGGTTGAAGAAGGACTGCAGATGCTGCTGGATTCTGACCTCCCTGCACTCAAAGTAGATTTTCTGGAGCTATAGAACTCTAAATGGCGCGCTCTCAATTGCATTGGAAAGTAGACATCCAGGGCTTTCCAGCAATATATAATAGTCCATACTTTTCCCGAGTTTAGACGACACCAACTGGTGTTCAACGCCAGTTCCATGCTGCATTCTGGAGTTAAACGCCAGAAACAGGTTACAAACTGGCGTTCAACTCCAAGAGAAGTCTCTACACGTATAAAGCTCAATGCTCAGCCCAAGAACACATCAAGTGAGCCCCAGAAATGGATTTCTGCATCATTTACTCATTTCTGTAAACCCTAGTAACTAGTTTAGCATAAATAGAACTTTTTACTATTGTATTTACATCTTTGGATTGTCTTTTGATCCTTTGATTACGTTTTGGGGGCTGGCCATTCGGCCATGCCTGAACCTTCATCACTTATGTATTTTCAACGGTAGAGTTTCTACACACCATAGATTAAGGTGTGGAGCTCTGCTGTTCCTCATGAATTAATACAAAGTACTATTGTTTTTCTATTCAATTCAAGCTTATTCCGATTCTAAGATATTCATTCGCACCTCAATATGAATGTGATGATTGTGACAGTCATCATCATTCCCAACTTATGAACGTGTGCCTGACAACCACTTCTGTTCTACCTTAGATTGAATGAGTATCTCTGGGATTCCTTAATCAGAATCTTTGTGGTATAAGTTAGAATCCATGGACGGCCATTCTTGAGATCCGAAAAGTCTAAACCTTGTTTGTGGTATTCCGAGTAGGATCTGGGAAGGGATGGCTGCGACGAGCTTCAAACTCGTGAGTGCTGGGCGTAGTGACAGACGCAAAAGGATCAATGGATCCTATTCCAGTATGATCGAGAACCGACAGATGATTAGCCATGCAGTGACAGCGCATTGGACCATTTTCACTGAGAGGACAGGATGTAGCTATTGACAATGGTGATGCCTAACATACAGCTTGCCATAGAAAGGAGTATGAATGATTGGATGAAGACAACAGGAAAGCAGAGATTCAGGAGGAACGAACGCATCTCTATACGCTTATCTGAAATTCTCATCAATGAATTACATAAGTATCACTATCTTTATTTTACGTTTTATTTATCTTTTAATTACTAAATCTCCATAATCAATTGAATCCGCATGACTGAGATTTACAAGGTGACCACAGCTTGCTTCAAGCCGACAATCTCCGTGGGATCGACCCTTACTCACGTAAGGTTTATTACTTGGACGACCCAATGCACTTGCTGGTTAGTTGTGCGAAGTTGTGACAAAGAACTAAGATTATGAACGTGCGTACCAAGTTTTTAGCACCCTTACCAAGGAATGGAACCGTCACGATTTCTGGGCACCAAGTTTTTAGCACCGTTGCTGGGGATTGTTCGAGTTTGGACAACTGACGGTTCATCTTGTTGCTCAGATTAGGTAATTTTATTTTAATTTTAAGCTTTTTATTTCTTATTTTCGAAAAAAAAAACCAAAAAAATTAATGAAATCATAAAAACCAAAAATTTTATGTTTCTTGTTTGAGTCTAGTGTCAATTTTTAAGTTTGGTGTCAATTGCATTCTTTTATTTTTCTTAAAAATTTTTCGAAAATTCATGCATGATGTTCTTCATGATCTTCAAGTTGTTCTTGATAAGTCTTCTTGTTTGATCTTTAAAATTTCTTGTTTTGTGTCTTTTCTTATTTTTCATATGCATTGTTGAATTCTTAGTGTCTAAAAATTAAAAATTTCTAAGTTTGGTGTCTTGCATGTTTTTCTTTTCTTCAAAATTTTCAAAAATAAGTTCTTGGTATTCATCTTGACATTCAAAGTGTTCTTGGTATTCATCTTGACATTCATAGTGTTCTTGCATGCATCATGTGTTTTGATCCAAAATTTTCATGCATTGAGTCTTTTTGATGTTTTTCTCTTTCATCATTAAAAATTCAAAAATCAAAAAAATATCTTTCTCTTTTTCACTCATAAATTTTCGAAAATTTGAGTTGACTTTTTCAAAAATTTTTAAAATCTAGTTGTTTCTTATGAGTCAAATTAAATTTTCAATTTAAAAATTCTATCTTTTTCAAATCTTTTTCATTTTTTTCTTTTATATTTTCAAAAAAAAATTCAAATTAATTTTCAAAATCTTTTTCTTATTTCTATTTCATATTTTCAAAATCTTTTACTAACAATTAATGTGATTGATTCAAAAATGTCAAGTTGTTACTTGCCTATTAAGAAAGGTTCAACCTTTAAATTTTAAAATCATATCTTTTTGTTTCTTGTTAGTCAATTAATCAACTTTGATTTCAAAAATCAAATCTTTCTTTTTCAAATCTTTTTCAAAATAAGTTTCAATCACATCTTTTTCAAAATCAATTTCAAAATCTTTTCTAACTTCTTTTCTAACTTCTTATCTTTTTAAAATTGATTTTCAAATCTTTTTCAAACTAATCCTATCTTTTTGTTTCAATCATATCTTTTTCGAAACTACCTAACTAACTCTCTCTTTCTAATTTTCGAAAATTCCTTCCCTCTTTTTCAAAATTCCTTTTTAATTAACAATTTGTATAAATTTTAATTTAATTTAATTTCATTTCTCTTTCTAATTTTCGAATTTTAATTTTAATTTTAATTAAAAAACAAAAATATTTTTCTTTTCTTTTTATTTAATTTTCAAAATTCTCTCCCCCTCTCATCTCTTTCTAATTATTTTATTTATTCACTAACACTTCTCTTCATCTAAAAATTCGAAGCCTCTCTTCCTCATGGTGTTCGAATTTCTCTTCTTCTACTCACATAAAGGAATCTCTATACTGTGACATAGAGGATTCCATATTTTCTTTTCTGTTTTCTTCTTTTTCATATGAGCAGGAACAAGGATAAGAATTTTCTTGTTGAAGCTGATCCTGAACCTGAAAGGACTCTAAAGAGGAAGCTAAGGGAAGCTAAAGCACAACTCTCTGGAGAAAATCTGACAGAAATTTTCAAAAAAGAAGGAGACATGGCCGAAAATAATAACAATGCAAGGAGGATGCTTGGTAACTTTACTGCACCTAATTCCAATTTACATGGAAGAAGCATCTCAATCCCTGCCATTGGAGCAAACAACTTTGAGCTGAAACCTCAATTAGTTTCTCTGATGCAATAGAACTGCAAGTTTTATGGACTTCCATCAGAAGATCCTTTTCAGTTCTTAACTGAATTCTTGCAGATCTGTGATACTGTTAAGACCAATGGGGTTGATCCCGAGGTCTACAGGCTTATGCTTTTCCCGTTTGCTGTAAGAGACAGAGCTAGAATATGGTTGGACTCTCAACCTAAAGACAACCTGAACTCTTGGGATAAGCTAGTCACGGCTTTCTTAGCCAAGTTCTTTCCTCCTCAAAAGCTTAGTAAGCTTAGAGTGGATGTTCAAACCTTCAGACAAAAGGAAGATGAATCCCTCTATGAAGCTTGGGAGAGATACAAGGAACTGACCAAAAAGTGTCCTTCTGACATGCTTTCAGAATGGACCATCCTGGATATATTCTATGATGGTCTGTCTGAATTATCAAAGATGTCATTGGACCATTCTGCAAGTGGATCCATTCACCTAAAGAAAACGCCTGCAGAAGCTCAAGAACTCATTGACATGGTTGCAAATAACCATTTCATGTACACTTCTGAAAGGAATCCTGTGAGTAATGGGACGCCTCAGAGGAAGGGAGTTCTTGAAATTGATACTCTGAATGTCATATTGGCTCAGAATAAAATATTGACTTAGCAAGTCAATATGATCTCTCAGAGTCTAAATGGATTGAAGGAATCATCCAACAGTACTAAAGAGGCCTCTTCTGAAGAAGAAGCTTATGATCCTGAGAACCCTGCAATAGCAGATGTGAATTACATGAGCGGATAATTTATACGCTTTTTGGCATTGTTTTTACATAGCTTTTAGTATAATTTAGTTAGTTTTTAGTATATTTTTATTAGTTTTTAAATAAAAATCACATTTCTGGACTTTACTATGAGTTTGTATGTTTTTCTGTGATTTCAGATATTTTCTGGCTGAAATTGAGGGACTTGAGCAAAAATCAGATTCAGAGGTTGAAGAAGGACTGCAGATGCTGCTGGATTCTGACCTCCCTGCACTCAAAGTGGATTTTCTGGAGCTGCAGAACTCCAGATGGCGCGCTCTTAATTGCGTTGGAAAGTAGACATCCAGGGCTTTCCTGCAATATATAATAGTCCATACTTTTCCCGAGTTTAGACGACGCAAACTGGCGTTCAACGCCAATTCCATGCTGCATTCTGGAGTTAAACGCCAGAAACAGGTTGCAAAGTGGAGTTAAACGCTAGAAACAGGTTACAAACTGGCGTTCAACTCCAAGAGAAGCCTCTACACGTATAAAGCTAAATGCTTAGCCCAAGCACACACCAAGTGGGCCCCAGAAGTGGATTTCTGCATCATTTACTCATTTCTGTAAACCCTAGTAACTAGTTTAGCATAAATAGAACTTTTTACTATTGTATTTACATCTTTGGATTGTCTTTTGATCCTTTGATCACGTTTTGGGGGCTGGCCATTCGGCCATGCCTGAACCTTCATCACTTATGTATTTTCAACAGTAGAGTTTCTACATACCATAGATTAAGGTATGGAGCTCTGCTGTTCCTCATGAATTAATACAAAGTACTATTGTTTTTCTATTCAATTCAAACTTATTCCGATTCTAAGATATTCATTCGCACCTCAATATGAATGTGATGATCGTGACAGTCATCATCATTCCCAACTTATGAATGCGTGCCTGACAACCACTTCCGTTCTACCTTAGATTGAATGAGTATCTCTGGGATTCCTTAATCAGAATCTTCGTGGTACAAGTTAGAATCCATGGACGGCCATTCTTGAGATCCGGAAAGTCTAAACCTTGTCTGTGGTATTCCGAGTAGGATCTGGGAAGGGATGGCTGCGACGAGCTTCAAACTCGCGAGTGCTGGGCGTAGTGACAGACGCAAAAGGATCAATGGATCCTATTCCAGTATGATCGAGAACCGACAGATGATTAGCCATGCAGTGACAGCGCATTGGACCATTTTCACTGAGAGGACAGGATGTAGCCATTGACAACGGTGATGCCTAACATACAGCTTGCCATAGAAAGGAGTATGAATGATTGGATGAATACAACAGGAAAGCAGAGATTCAGGAGGAACGAACGCATCTCTATACGCTTATCTGAAATTCTCATCAATGAATTACATAAGTATCACTATATTTATTTTACGTTTTATTTATCTTTTAATTACTAAATCTCCATAATCAATTGAATCCGCCTGACTGAGATTTACAAGGTGACCATAGCTTGCTTCAAGCCGACAATCTCTGTGGGATCGACCCTTACTTACGTAAGGTTTATTACTTGGATGACCCAGTGCACTTGCTGGTTAGTTGTGCGAAGTTGTGACAAAGAACTAAGATTATGAATGTGCATACCAAGTTTTTAGCGCCGTTACCAAGGAATAGAACCGTCACGATTTCTGCGCACCATTAATGCTTGTATCCATCCTTGAACCTCCAAGAATGCTTGTCCTTCAATTGGTTGTTAGAAGTTCCAACCATTTTCGCCACGCATTGGCGAGGTTCTCTCCAAGACATGAGCTCCCAACATTAGTTTTCATGGTGTGATCCAGGATCCCATATCCTATCTTTGCACCCATCTTTTAATTGATCGCCTTGATTCTGTCTGGGTGGCAAGAAAGTTGAATTCTCGTGAAAGCACCAAACTATACTCCTAGACCCATTTAGTTGAGTATTACACCAATCCGTACTCTTCAATTTTGAGCTTCCAACCATAATGAGTCTAGATTTACAACGCCAACCACTAAACATCCTCCTTTTTCGCTTAATTCCACAAAGCACCCTAAGTTGGCCATCCGTCTCAAGCAAACCATATTCAAGTGGGTTAATAAAACTGAGAGTTAGAAGTTTTACCCACTCAAATGAAGGATTAAATGACAACATAGGTGGACGAGTTCCCAATGATCTTGACAAAGCACGCTCCACTCCCGTCAATCCTTTTCTATAGTTTTCCACCACTTGGCAGGGTTCTTCGAGCTTTATCTCTCGCCAAGTTTCTTCAAGTTTACACTCTTCTTCACCAATTTCTTCTATTTCTTCCCCATCACTCTCATCATAGATAGGAGGTTTAGTGAAGTCTACCTCGTCATTAATTCTAAGCACAATGGGGAAGGACTCATCAAACTCAAAGGGGTCATATGTTGATGCGGAATCATCGTAGATAGGAGGGCTTGTTGCTTGGAACACTTCTTCCAATTCGTCATTCACCAATTACCTTGGAAGTTGCACGTCCTCCTCAACATTGCTTTCTAATTTATTAGAAGAAGGCTCAACAAGATCATCAAGAGGACTGATCAATGTGGACAAAAAATCACTAATGATGGAATCCACTTCTTGATCAATTTCCTTCGATTCTCTATCCACTTCCTCAACATCACTCTCCTCTTTAACATCTCTTCCAAACTTCGTGGAAAAGGTCTCTTCAACTTGAGATTCCTTTATGTGCTCAACATATCCTAAACATCCAACCACTACTTCCTTTTGTTCATTAATTTCTACCTCTTCCTCTTGTTGCATTTCTTGTCTTGACTCATCCTCCTCTCCGTGGAGCTTCAAGTTCACTCTTTCACTAAGCTCTTTGGTTGCTTCTCCACATTCAACAACGGGAGCACCCTGAGCGCATAGGCTTAGGCGGGATGAGACCATGTTACGAATGGCTTCTACCATGATAGCCATTTTTGTTCTTAACTCTACAAACTTTTTTTCATCCTCCTCTTGTCGCCTTAAGATATGAGATTCAAGATCTCTCCATTCCAACATGGGGGCTTCATCGGGAGATGATGGTGGAAGAGAAGGTTCCTTGTTTGAGGGAAGGTTGTTGTAATTGGAAGGTAGTTCATATTGGTGAAATTCTTGAGGTGGTACGTATGGACTTTGTGGTTCATGGGAGTATTGGTATTGGGAAGGTGGTGGTTCTAGATATGGTTCATATGGTGGTTGGTATGGTGGGTATGGGTTGGGGTCATATGGAGGTAAATGGTGGTAGTAGGCTTGTGAGTGAGGTAGTTCAAAATTATGTTGCGGATGGGGTTTATATGCATGTGGTGGTTGTGGTTGACAATCACAATAAGGGTCATCACACACGTTGGATTGGTATGCATTAGGATCAGGATTATACCCATGTGAGTTCAGAGGGGGTTGTTGCCAAGAAGGTTGTTCTCGAGCTTGGGGTTCCTCCCATCTTTGATTTCCAAATCCTTGATGCACATCCTTATTAAAGCTTCCATTTCCTACAATATAGTTTGAACTACACTCATAGCCAAAGTGATGAGAATTCATAGTGGAAGAGAAGACAAAAATAAAACTAATAAGAAACAAAGAAAATAAAATCCTACAACTAGCAAAAGCCAACAAACAAACCAAACATCAAGCTATTCACAATATATACAATAGCTAATAACATAGCACCATTGCTATCCCCGGCAACGGCGCCATTAATTTGGTGAACAGAGATTGTTGTCGGTCTAGATTTTCTTCCTAAAGAAAGGGATTGCTCCGTTGTAAGCATAGCTCCAAACCAACAAACAATTCTCACATCAAATTAAGTTTTTGGTTTTGTCACAAGTACAAACCCCAATAAGAATTAACCGAAGTATTTAAACTCCGAGTCGTCTCACGAGGATAGCAATGAAGTGGTCAACTATTAGCTATGAGAATGCAAGGGGTAAAAGGGGGGTTTGGTTGATAAAAGGGGCAATAAAATAAATGAGCAAGACGCATAAATCAAACAAGCAATTAAAGAAAGCAAGATAAAGGACTTGTGGTTAAGACTTAGGTAATCGAGATCACTATCCTTGTCACAATTCAAACATTGATAATCATGCGGAACCGAGCTCATTAAGTCTACTGACTAAGGCCTTAAGTACGTAATATCTACTCCTAGGCTTGGAGTACATCAAATGGCTTGATCAACATCAATCCATAAGTTCCAACCTAGCTACTAATTAACTTAGTAGTAGGCTAGAGTCAATGGTTATCAAATCGATCCCCAAGGGTTCTAGAATTACCAATTCAATGAAGCCCAAAGACTCAAGATCACTTAATCCCCTCAACCTAGGCTAAGGGTCAAGAGAGCTACTCAAAAATTATAGGAAGCATTACATCAAATACCTAATGTGCAATAAAAGTAAACATCACAAAATTCTAAAATTAAGAAGAACCATAACTATTATAAGCAAGAACTCAACAATAGCAAGCAAGATCAACATGAAAGAAACATCAACATCAAATTGCATTAATTGTAAACCAAATCCAACATGAGTTCATCATTACAAAGGAAGACAAAATGAGAAATTAACATTACAACTAAAGAGTTCAAGACTTAGACATGAGAAATTATAAAATAAGCAAGATGAAAGCAAGGAATTAAACATGGATCTACAACAATTTAACCTAATCCTAACCTAATTCTAGAGAGAAGAGGGAGCTTCTCTCTCTAGAAAACTAACTAAAGGCTCATGTTGACTAACTAATTACTCCCCCTTTGCTTGGACTTCAATTCTGCATGAAATACGCTCAGAAAGAAGTTAGATTTGGGCCTGGACAGCTCAGAAATCGCCCCCAGCGTTTTGCCTTTAAGTGGGTCACGTGCTAGTATCGGCGCGTACGCGCCATGTGCGCGTGCACGTCGATTGGCTGTTTCTTCATCCGCGTGTACGTGGCATGTACGCATGCGTGTCCTTATGTGAAATCACTTCTGTGCATGCGCACCTTGTGCGCGTGCGGGCCCATTGATGCATTCACAATCTTTGTTTCTTCATGCATTCTCCACTTTGTATACTTTTCTCCTCATTTCTTCCATCCAATACTTGCCTTATGAACCTGAAATCACTTAACAAACACATCAAGGCATCCAATGGAATTAAAGTGAATCAAAATCACCAATTTAAGGGCCTAAAAAGCATGTTTTTACACTTAAACATAATTCAAGGGAAAATCACAAAACCATGCTATTTCATTGAATAAATGTGGAAAAATGTGATAAAATCCCTTAAAATAAGCACAAAATAAACCACAAAATTGGGGTTTATCAAATCTCTCCACACTTAAACTAAGCATGTCCTTATGCTAAAATCAAGAAAGAAGTAAAGAGTATCAACTTTTATTCAATGCAAACTAACTAAATGCAATCTATCTATAGGTAACCTATTTACTTGAATGCAATGACTTAGTCAAAATAAATCAATCTCCCAGAATACATATGCAAGCATAAGGGCTAAGGCAATAGCAATCAAAGCAAACCACAATTGGATTGAATCGTTGAAAGATTTTACAAACTTGCAAGAAAAGATGATCATGGGTGGAAACATGTAATTGAGCGATCGAACCCTCGCCGGATGTGTATCCGCTCTAGGCACTCAAGTGTATGGGGTTGATTCACTCAATTCTCCCCCAATCATGCTTTCCAAGATTTGTTTTTCATCTAACAATCAACAATTACTTTATGCATGCATACAAATATCATGAGGACTTTCCCATAGGTTGTAATGGGGCTAGGGTTAAGGTAGGATGCATATGGTCAAGTGAGCTTGAAATTTGGATCCTTGATTAACTTAAACTTCTCACCTAACCTATGACAACCTATACAATTCTAAACAAACCTAGCTATCCATTCTTCACTTTTCCACACATACTCATATTTTCTCTTTTGATCACCGCATACATGCATTGAATTTATTGAACTTTAAACCTTGGGACAATTTGTTCCCTTTTTATTGCAATTCTTTTTCTAGTTTTTTTTTTTTGCTAAAATATATACAAGGATATCAATACATATGGTTTACATATGATTAATATATGAGTATGCACCCAATTCCCAAAATTTTCACACAACTACAAATAATGCTTTTATCTCTACCCAATGTACCCAACTTTCCCAAATTCTAATGATGAACACTCTCACTAGCCTAAGCTAATCAAAGATCCAAACAAGGGATATTTATTATTTTTCACTTAGGTTTGTAATGTGCTACGATTAAGAACAAATGGGTTAAGCATAGGCTCAAAATTGGCTAGCAATAGAAGATAAAAGGTAGGCTATTTGGGTAAGTGAGCTAATTGAACAATAGCCTCAATCATATAAATGCATGTATACACAAAATAATGGATATAAAGAATCAAACAAATCAAGGATTACAATCATAGGAAGAGAATAATGCGCACAAGAATGAAAATAAGTGGTTATATGATGTAACCACAAAATTAGGCTCAAAACTCTCATGCTTGTGTTCTTTGCTCAAAACATGATCCACAAGGTGTATTAATCAAGCAAGTTCTAAAAAAAATTTAAAACAATTGGGGTGGTACCCTAGAAATGGAATTCTTGGAAAATTTCATCATATTGACTAAGCTTATTCTAATGCAAGGTTGTGATTTAGAAAATTTTTTAAAAAAAATTTCTCTAGTTTATCCCCTTTTTCAATCAAAATACATCTCTTGTATGAAAAGGGTCAACTAGGTTTTAACATTCCAAAATATATTTTCCTAATCACAATCACAAGCCAAAATGAAATATACACATATATAATAAAAGTATGTAACAACCAAAATAAGGGTATGCACAATAACAAATATATACAGTAATCCCGAAATGATCTCAAAGATAAAGTATGAAATAAAATAAAGATAAAGTAGCTGAAACTAGGGATAGATGTCTGAAAGTTCACCATATAAATGCAATACACAGGTCACGAACGGTGACTTCTCCACACTTTAGGATGAAGCATCGTCCTCGATGCTACTGCTGAAGCTCGGGATGGGGTCAACAATCATGCCGGGCTGTGGCTCAGGCTGTGGCTCTGTCTGTGGCTGTGTCTCAGGCTGTGGATCAGGCTGTAGCTCAGGCTGTGGATCCTCAGGAGGTTGCTGGACCTCAGTGGTGGCCTGTGTCTCTGGTGGTGCCTCCTGCTGAATCGGCTCCTCAGTATGCTCCTCCTCTTGATCCTGCTCGTCGGAGGCGGAAGAGTCCGGGAGTAGAGGTAGCTCGATGCCCTGTGATATGAACACCTGGTCTATGCGATCAAGACGTCGCATGATACGATGCTCGCTGCGCTCCATGAAGCAAAATAGGTGCTGTACCAACAGGTAAGTCGGCTCAGGTGCAGGTGGTGGTGGTAAGGATGCTGCCGCTGCTGAAGTAGCGGGGGCTCCTACTGCTGCTGCTGATGATGAGGGCTGAGCTACCTCCTCCACTACTCTGGCTCGGGAACAGCGTCTGGGTGGAAGATTCTCGTGCACCCACCCACCCCATGAAATGGTAATCTCCTTGTCGTCCTCATCTGGGGGTGGTGGTGTCACATCATCGTCCTCCCACGGGACATCAGCCAGCTCAATCATGCTGGTGACCAGTGTAGAGAATGGCAAGAGACTACGGATATGCGCGTGCCACATACTCTGTCTGATCAACCGGGGGAAGTCTACCTCCTTCTCCTCCATCACACACCCAATCAGAACCAGCATATCCATCGGAATCTCTGAGAAGTGAGTGGTGGGCAGGACATAATGGGCGAATATATGCTGCCAAGTCTTAGCCTCTCTCGACAGATAAGTGAAACGCATTCCCTTGGGCTACTTGTTCCCATAATCCATCACCCAAGGGGAGTCAGGTGTGGCAATCACGCGCTTCAGCGCCTCATAATCAAAAGTCATGCAGTGGATAGCTACCTCTGTCTGCTGACAAGCGCATGAGTCACCAGTACGAGGTCGGCAAAGCAATGCCTCCCCGATAGCAACCTCGGTGATCAAAATCTCTCTACCCCACACTTGGACCGAATCAAGAGTGGAACGAAAGAAGTTATAGTAGAACTCTCTCACCCATGAAGTGTTTATCCTCCCCAAATATCTATCAACAAAGTCCAATCCCAACTCCAGAATGCAGGTGTTTATGGCGCGTCTCACATCATTGGGAAGGACCAGCTACTTTTCAATGTTCAGGTTCGTCTTCCGGAATTTAGGGAAGCGAAGGTCACAGTAGAGGTTGGGGAATTTGATTGGGTCAGTGAATGGGAGTAACTGATTCTCTTTGTCCACTTCATTCAGGGGATTCTTAGCATAGTTTGCATAAGGTGAAGGGGTAGAGGCTTTAGAGCGCTTTCTCTTCTTTGAAGTAGTGGCTATAGCTTTTCCTTTGTCTGACATCCTGAAAAACATTTATGATATGATATAAGCAGTTAGCCAAGTAGATATAAAGCACTCAAAGTAAAACATATTCATGAAGTGAGTGAAGAAAAGAGAATTCTTGAAATGCAAGTAACAGAATTTAGAATTCAAACCAAGTCACAAACCAAGAATTCAAACCATAATTGCACAAAACTTGTTCATTGAGCCTAAGAAATGCCATATTCAAAAGAATGATTAAAATAGTTATATTCAAAACAAAAGGAAGAAATCAGTTGGTTAATCAAGTTAGAGTTAGAAATTAGTGCAAAAATCA
The DNA here is from genome assembly GCF_003086295.3 of Arachis hypogaea. Taxonomy (NCBI): domain Eukaryota; kingdom Viridiplantae; phylum Streptophyta; class Magnoliopsida; order Fabales; family Fabaceae; genus Arachis; species Arachis hypogaea. The sequence continues at coordinate 127,029,785 of NC_092051.1, read as the reverse complement.
GTGATATGACAGTTATCGGCTCAATTAAAAGAAGTGTACAAAACAGGGTTGCAAGCATACTCACAACCATGAATTGCATATAGTCATTGATGATGAAATATGATATTGCCAAAAACAACCAATTATGAAAACAAGTTATCAATCAATGTAAAGATCACCAGAATTGTATGAATTGGTGTTGGTAAAATCAAAACTTTAATGAACAATGCACATAAATGAAATTCAAACACCAAATTTCAATGAGCCATGAAGCTCACAAGGTTGAGATAAGAGTTGAAAATTTTGTGCACCATGTGACTAAAGGTGATTTGGGTATAGAGAAAATGAGTCACATTAGCCTCATAGGGTGAAGAAATCATCAACCTTGTGAAAGCAAGCAAATAGGGCTCAATTTCAAATGGAAACCAAGCTTATGGTCAATCTGAAGATTTACTCAAACTATTCAATGCATATAGGTGAATCAACATTGTAAACAAGCAAAGAATATAATAAGCATGACCAAAACTTGCAAACACACCCTTGAAGAGTTTCCAAAACTATTTAGCAAACAAAATTCTATTGACACAGAAATCGTCAAATAGAAGTTTGTTGCATCAATTAAACAATGTTATTTCATGAAATATGGTTAGGAAAAAATCCGGCAGCATTTCAGCAGTAAATTGGCCATTTTCCAAATTCAAACAATCAATTCAGATTCTATATGAATAATTGACATTAAACACGCAGTAATCACATGTGAACTCATATGAAATGAACATTTAAGCCAATAGATAGCAACAAACAACAATAGGCAATTCAAACCAAGCCAATTAGCAACAAACAACAATGAGCAATTATACAACCAGCAGTCATAAGGGAAACAACACTCAGCATCAACAATCTAAATTGGCACAGGAGTAAACCATACAGCACAAACAAAGCAGGGAAATCCATATAACGGTAACACTTTCAATCATCATCATTATTCAGAACAACCTAAATCCACTACTCAGCCCAGATTCTCTAACCACCTAATCAACTAACATGCATATACCTCTATCTAACCTAACATACAAAATTTAAACAATAATCTAATCTAAAACCAATCAACAAAACTAATTAAGAAATAAAGAAACAGGGAACAGAATAGGGGAAGGGTATGGAACCTGGAATGTATAGGCAGAGGGCAAAAGAATTTGGAAAAAGGAAGGAGAGAAGAAGCAGCAGGGCGGTGACACTGCCCAGGAGTGGTGGTGGCACAGCGAAGCTCACGGCGGTGGAACATGTTGCTGTGATCGGCGAAAACAGAGACAGAGCATGGGGTAGAGTGAACAGGGTTTTGAGCAAGACTAAGTATGATCTTTAGGTGAAGGAAGAAGAAGAAAGGTCGATGATGGGTGTGGAAAGCTTGCCGGCGACAATGGAGTCGCGGTTGTTGAGGGCGGTAGAGCAGGGAGTGAGAACGGGTGAGAGAGAGAGGGCAGAGGAGTGAGAATGGAGAGAGGGGAGATAGAGCGAAGGACGAGGAGAGGGGGGTGTGTGTGTGGCGATGGTGGTGCTTCGCCGGAGGGTTGCAGACAGTGGAGTTGGAGGTTTGGAAATGGAGGAGGAGAGGGAAAGACGTTGGAGAAGAGAAGGGGATTGGGGGCGTGACGAGGTTAGGGCTTTCGCGTCCCTGGGTAAGTGAATTTTTTGAATCCACGCGTGCACGCACCGTGAGTGTCTGCGTGGGTGGGAGAATAAAGGAGTGGCGCGGTAGCGCCATCTGTGCTTGCGCGTAGATGAGTAAATTGAGCATGGGCGCAGACGCGTACGGTGCGCTGGGCCAGAGGCACAAAAGGGGCCCAGAGTTGGCATAACTGTCGGGTCTTTTGGCCAGGGTGATGTAAAAACGCATCCACGTGTGCGCGCACTGTGCGCTTGCGCGTGGATGAGTTGATGGATGATTGTGGCGCGGAGGTGCCAAGTGCGTCCGCGTGGGTTTAGGCACAGAGTTGGCCCAAAAGTGGCACAACTCTCTGGTCCTTGGCCCAGAAAGCGCGAAACCTACGGCCGGCGTGCGCTCGCGCGTAGCTTCTTCTCTTTTCTTTTCTTTTTTTCAGGGTCCTCCCAATCTCCTCTAAGACTCTAAAACTAGCTAAGAAGCAAAATTAAACATATTTTTGAATTTTTGGGAATTTTTCAAATAAATTGAGAAAACTTGCAATCCAAGCAAAAACTCAAATTCAAAGAATCATCCCTAATCAAAGCATAGAATGTATAAACATCTTAGCAAGCAAAACAAAATATACTATGAAGTAAAGAGCTGTTCACAATGGAACCCAATTCATTCATTCATTATATCCACAAGAGAATGGAAAGAGTTTACCATGGTGGGGTGTCTCCCTAAAGAACGAAACTCTCGCACGATCTAGAATTTTCACAAATAAATTCCTGTTGTAAGTATAGCTTCTAGACCGACAAGAATTCCTTTCTTACAAAAGTTTGGTTGTCACAAGTAACAAAACCCAATAAAAATAAATAACCGAAGTATTTAAACCTCGGGTCGTCTTCTCAAGGAGTTGCAGGGCAGTATGATTTATTATTGGTTATGGAAAAAGTATATTTTTGGGTTTTTTAATGTATACGATAAAAAGCAAGAATAGTAAATGGCATGAAAGTAAATTGTAAGGAATTAATTTAAATAAATAATAAAACTCTTGGCAAGGTATAAGGAATTGAAGTCCTATCCTAGTTACCCTTATCAGGTGTGAAGAGAATTGGATTCTGCTCCCACTTAAATTAACCCTTGCTAAACAAAGAAAAGTCAAGTGAACAAATTGAATTGATCCTCAGATCCCAGTCAACTCATATGGAAAGACTAGAGTTATTGGAGTACAAATCAATCAGCAAAGAATTCCAATTTCAATCAACAGCTGAGTTTGATAACTCAAGTGTTATAAATTACTTAACCAAAGCCAAAAAGGGAAAATAAATCTAATTTGAATTGAAATCATTCATAAATAAATTAAAGCAAAATCAAATCTGAAATACCTCAAAATATATTAATTAAGAAAATCATAACATGAATGGTCCATAAGCCAAATCTGGAAGATAAATATCAATTAAAGTAATAAAGTAAATAAAACTAGAAAGTAAATTAAAGGAATATTGAACCTGTGATTGAAGAGAAATAATCCTAAACTTGAGAGAAATCCTAATCCTAAATCCTAAGAGAGAGGAGATAATCTCTCTCTCTAAAAACTACATCTAAAACCTAATATTATGAATTATGAATGTTGTATTCTGTATATATGTTGATTCTTCTATTCTCTTGGCTTATATTCTATGTTTCTGGCATGGATTTGGGCCGAAAAAGGGGTTCAGAAATCACTGGGGGCGTTTTCTGCAGATTTTTGTATGTGGCGTCTGTCACGCATCCGCGTGGGTCACGCGTTCGCGTCATCTGGGAGTTTTCCTTATCACGCGTACGCGTCGGTCCCGCGTACGCGTGAAAGAGCTGAAGATTGATGGTTTAGAAGTTATAGTAAACTCTCGTTGCAAGTATAGTTACTTAACCAAGGAATCAACCTTTCTTACAAAAGTTTTGGTTGTCACAAGTAACAAACCCCTTAAAAATTGATAACCGAAGTATTTAAACCTCGGGTCTTCTTCTCAAGGAACTGCAGGGAAGTATGTTCTTATTATTGGTTATGGAGATTATAAATTTGGATTTCAAGAATGAGGAACAAGTAACTTAATGGCGAGTAAATTAAATGGAAATTAAAATAAATAAATAACTGTAAAGCAAACTTTTGGCAAGGTATGAGAAATTAGAAGTCCATACTTAGTTATTCTTATCAATAACAATGAAAGTTGAATCTTAATTCCACTTAGTTAACCTTTACTAAAGTAAAGGTAAGTCAAAGGACTAATTAGTTTGATCTTCGAATCCTATTTATTTCCTAAGAAAAGGTTGGGATTATTGAAGCTCAGTTCAATTAGCAAAGATAACAGTTATCAATTATGTTGAGATAAGATAACTCCTGAGTTACTGCTTTCTTAACCAAGACCAAAAGAAGAAAAAGTAGATTTGCTGGAATAAAAATGCCTTCAGATGTAAAGCAACAATAACATAAATTAAAGAAAGCAATCATGAATTGAAATACCTCAAATAACATTAATAATGGAAATTATAATCTAACATGAAGAGTTCATATTCTAAATTGGAAGAATAAATAAAAATAAAGAACCTGGGATTGAGAGTTACTCCTAAAACTAAGAGAAGTCCTAAATCCTACGAGAGAGAGGAGAGAACCTCTCTCAAAACTAGATCTAAAACATGGGAAATAACTAAATTGGCGAGCTCCCCTGAATGGATGCATTCCCTCACTTCATAACCTCTGGTCTATGCCTTCTGGACTTGGATTTGGGCCAAAAAGGGCTTCAGAATTCGCTATGAGCGTTTTCTGCAATTTCTGGTGCGTGGCCTCTGTCAAGCGTCCGCGTGGGTCACGCGGTCGCGTCATTCGGAGCTATCCTTGTCACGCGGTCACGTCAATCATGCGACCGCGTCATATATGTTTTGCTTAAGGCGCGCGGTCGCGTCAGTCATGCGGCCGCGTCGCTGTTGATTCGCGTTTGGCACGCGATCGCGTCGTCCATGCGATCGCGTGGATGCCAGTTTCTTTAGAACTCCGTTTTGCACTTTCCTTCCATTTTTATATATTTCCTTTCCATCCTTTAAGTCATTCCTACCTTAGAAGATCTGAAACTACTCAACACGCTAATCACGGCATCGAATGGAATTAAAGGTGATTAAAATAATTAATTTAAAAGCATAGGAAACATGTTTTTCACATACATCACATAATAAGGAAGGGAAAGTAAAACCATGCAATTAACATGAATAAGTGGGTGAAGGATTGAATAAATCACTCAAACTAAGCACAAAATATATCATAAAATATGGGTTTATCAACCTCCCCACACTTAAATAATAGCATGTCCTCATGCTAAATCCAAGGTAATAAGTAAGGTTAAAGTGATGGAATGTCATGCAATGCAATCTAATCTAAATGCAACTACCTAAATGCATCATGCAATTCTAATTTATTCACTCATATATAAAGCTTACAGGTAGTTAAATTAATTCACATTCTCAAGGAGTCATATATGTAGCCAAGCCTTAGATAATCAATAAGCACTTTTACAATTGAGATGGGAGAAAAAGCATTTTATGAACTTGCAAGACAATTAGATAATTCAAACAGAGATAAATGTTAATGAGCTATTGAACCCTCACTAGATTTGTGTTTACTCTCTAGTCACTCAGTGTTTATTGGGTTAATCACTCTATTCCTCTTTTTATTCTTCCTTTCTATAACCTTGTTCTTCATCTAACCAATCAACAATTATAGAATACAGTCATACCAAAATTTATGAGGTCTTTAATTAAGGTTGTAATGGGGCCAACGGTAAAGGTAAGGATATATGTATAAGGCTAAGTGAGCTAATAAGTGAATCCTTAATTAGACTAAGATCTCACCTAACATACATACTTAGTAAAACAAAACTTCTTTACCTATTTTCCCATATTTTTCCCACTTTTGGATGTTACATGCTCATGTTTCAACTTTCGTTCTTATTCCATGTGCATTGCTTTTATTTTTGCATTTGGGGAATTCTTTTGTATCCCCTTTATTAAATACTGAAATTTTTATGTTTTTTTTTTTAATGCACATGGTAATTTAACCACTTTGATTTCTCATGATCATGCTTCCCAAAATTTCTTAATTTGAGTTATTTTATTCCTTTCAACTTTTCTACCTTTTGTTTTTATCATCCATGTTCCCAATAGGTTTCCCACATTTTAAACTATTCATAATTTTCTATCTCAAGCTAACCAAGGATTCAACTTGGGATTTTATTTTGTTTTTCTGCTTAAGACTAGTAGTGTGGCTAATAGAATAAAAGGGAATTTAAAGGCTCAAGGGGACTAACAAGGGTGATGTAAAAGGTAGACTATTTTGGGATAAGTGAGCTAAAATCAAATAATGGCCTCAATCACTCTCTTGGTATATATCTACATTCTATAATCGGACATATAGATTAAAACAAAGTAAAGAATATCAGAATATAAAAGAAGGGCGGAACACACAGGAATAAAAATTATGGTTTGAATGTAACCATACAATTAAGCTCAAAACTCACAGGCTATGTGTTCTCTAGCTCAAAAATCATTTATCACTTATGTATGTCATGCAGGTTTAGTTAAAAATTCTCATTATTCTCAATGTAAAACTTATATTGAATGGCTTTAAAGTTCTAGTGTTTCTCCTTGATGAAGTGTTGTTAACTAACATGTAATGCTATATATACAAGGTGTGGGTTGTTTTGATTCCGTTAAAGTCTCTAGTTTACTTCCCTTTTTATATTTTCCAATTTAAACTAAGCTATCTTATGCTAAAAAGGGTAAACTATACTAATCAATCCACAATTTCTATAACTAATAAGTTAGAATTGCAACTAAGTGGCTAAAATATGAACTAAAAATACAAAATGCAGAAGTAGAGTAAAAATACATAAAAGTAGCAATATATAAATACTCAGAAAATAAAAATAAAAATAGAGAGAAAAATACAGAAAAATATCCAAAATAAAAGAAAAAGAGTCTGCTGTGCGGGATAAGCTTCTTGCACTCTGCAGCAGGTGGCCTTTCATCAGCATCCTCCCATGGCACGTCGGCTCGACGGCCCAGCTGTGTAACCAGATAGGGAAAGGGAAGAGTGCCTCGGACGTGGACCTTGGCCATATAGTGCCGGATAAAGCGTGGCAGGTACAAGTCCTTGCCCTCCATCACACACCAAAGGAGGGTGATCATAGCGGCTGGTATCTCAGTCTCGTGAGTACTCGGCATAATGTAGTTGCTGAATATCTGATGCCATAGCCGAGCCTCATCATTCAGGTAAATCCGCTTGATCCCTTTCGTCATGGTGGTGTTCTGACCCATGATCCAAGGAACTGTCGGGTCAAGGGTGATCCTCGCCTTGACTGCATCCCAGTCAAATCGCATATAGCACATATCCTCCTCAGCTTTCTGATAGCCATCTGTCTGATCAGTCTTAGGCAGAAGTTTCAGAACCTCTTCTATTGCCTCCTCAGTAACCAGAATCTGCTTCCCTCTGAGGTTCACTGCATCTAGGGAAGTTTTGAAATAGTTGCAGTAGAATTCCCTAACCCAAGATGCATTAACCTCAGTCAGAGGTCTCTCCAGAAAGAACCATCCTCGTTGTTTGATATGATCAGAGGTGTATTACTGGAGTTCTTCTGGGATCTTCAAAGTCCAATCCAGGTATAGGTTCCTGGAGTTTGCAAACACCGGATACTTCAGCTCACAGTATCGGTTTGCAAATTTTACTGGGTCATTGGCGGGAAGTAGTTGGTCGGCCTTCTCCTGCGGGGTAAAGGCTTTCTCCCGCAAGGAGGCATCATGCATGAGGTCGATGATAGACACGGAGGCTTCTCCTCATTTTCTTTTGCCAGTAGTGGCCTTGCCATTTCCCTTTCTCTGGGAATCTGACATCCTGAAAAACAGAAAACCAGGATATAATAAAAATAGGAAAGCAAATAGGCAAATAATCAAAGAAAACACAAAGTGGAAAAGGAGCAATAGGATAATGAATATGAGTTAAGTAAAATGTGCATTTAGGATTGTATAGGAGTGAAAAGTCTGAAAAGAAGAAATCACAATCCAAAATATAATTGAATGCAAGTTAAATAGAAAAAATAACATCATGCCTTGGTTAGAATGTTAAAAGAAAGTGAAAGAAAAGCAAAAAAAAAAAAAAAGAAGTTTTGAAAAGGTTAGGTTGGTTAGAGTTAAAATTAGTGAGTTAGTGAAAATGGGTTAAAGTAAGAGGCATAATGAAAATAGTCCAAGTAACAAGTAATCACAGGTAGAAGCTATAGGTAACTCATATTCAAACAAGTAAAACAGTTTGATGATGATTCAAATAGAGATAAAGAAAGCAAAAATAGGAATCAAACATCAAAATTACAGTTTAGGAACCAGGAAATCAAAGAGGATAAGAATGCATGCCCTGGCATTCATGAATGGTTTGGTTAAAGCAGAGGAAAATAGAGTTCAAGATTCCAAAATCAAAACATGAATGAAAGTCAAAAAGATTTATAAAAAATTTGGGCAGCATTCCAGCTAAAATTGGATTTTCCCAGAAAATAAACAGCAATCAAACAGTTCATATGAATTAAAAAAAATCAAGCTGCAGTTACATATAATGAATATAAACATGAAAATTCAGTGTAAAGAGCAGCAATATACAAGAAATACAGCATATGAACAAGATCACAGCAGCAGCAGATATGCAAATTTGATAAAACAGAAACAAGAACAGTGTAGGTAAACAGACCTAAATCCACTAACCACATCCTAGGCTACCTAACAACCTAAAATCTACTACAACATGCATATCTAACTAGCCTAGACAAGAACATAAACGGAAAAATAAGAATAAACTACGAACGGATAAAAGGGATTGCGTGTTGCGGAACCTGGAAGGCCGAATAATGAGAATAGGCAGAAAGGTGGCTGGTGGTGGTGATGATGGTGGCGTCCGGTGGTGGGCACGGCGGATGGCGGTGGTGGGCACGGCGGCGCGGCTGTTCGGGGCAGGGGGGAAGAGAGGGTAATGGGGGTAGGGGAAGGGAGGGGGAAAGGGGTGGTGTTGCTGGTGGAAGGGGGGTTGCGGTTGGGACGGTTGGCGGTGGTGGGTGGTGGTGCGGAGGGGAGCAGTGGCGGAGGAGGAGGGAAAAAGAAGAAAGAGGAAGAAAGAAGGGGGAAGGAGGGAGGGGATGGGTGGCGGCGGCATCCGGGTGGTCGGTGGCGTCTGGATGGTGGCGCGGAGGTGGCTGGGTGGTGGTTGTGGTTTGGAGGAGGAGAGAAGGAGGGGGGTGTGGTTCAGGGGTGGGGGCGCGAGAATAGGGTTTCGCGTGACCTTGGGGGGTTATAATTTGAATCCACGCGGCCGCATGGGGCACGCGGTCGCGTGGCTGGAGCAAAAAAGGTGGTTGACGCGATCGCGTGGATGACGCGATCGCGCGGAGGGCAAAAAGAGTAAATGACGCGATCGCCTGGGGCATGCGATCGCGTCGCTGGAATTTGTGCTAAACGCATGAATCCAGCGTCATTCCAGCCCAACTCTCTGTCTCCTTTTGGGATTTGTACAATCCATTGCGACACGATCGCGTCGCTCACGCGGTCGCGTGGGATTGATTGTGTGCAAGTGACGCGATCGCATGGGGCATGCGATCGCGTGGGCCATTTTGTGCTAGACGCACAATGGCCGCACGATTCCAGCCTAACTTTCTGAACATTGGATCTTTACGCCGATCTCCAGGTCATGCGGCCGCGTGGATGACGCGGTCGCGTGGGAAGTGTAGTTCGCCATTTGACGCGATCGCATGGGGCATGCGGTCGCGTCGCGCACCCTTTTTTTATGCAGAATGCGGAATGCAATATGCAGAATGCAGTGCTTAATGTGAATGCTATGCATGATTCCAGGTTCAATAAAATAAAATAAAATTCAGAAACAAACAAAACTAAATAAAATTAAAATTACAAAAGGAACGATCATACCATAGTGGGTTGTCTCCCACCGAGCACTTTTAGTTAAAGTCCTTAAGTTGGACATTGGAGGGGCTTCTTGTTATGGTGGCTTGTGTTTAAATTCATCCAGAAATCTCCACCAATGCTTGGAATGCCAATAGCCTCCGGGGTCCCAAACTAGGCATGTAAAGCTTCTGAACAGCTTCAAACAGATTGTCAGGCTCCCGGGGTGACGAATGTCAGAATAGATTCTAGGATCCCAAACTTTGGTTCTAAATCCGCCTTCGTTTTGATCTATATTTTTCCATTCGGGCGGTTTAGAAAGTAGATTCTCACCATAGTGACCAAACGTTTTCCGAGATCCATTCAATTGAGCTTGATACCGATTCGTGCACTTCAAGTTGAAGCGTGGAACCTTATTGAACCTTGTACACCAGCTCTAAGCACGAGCCATTTCCTTCTTACTCTTAAAGCCGCAGAGAGCTCTAAGCTGGCCATCTGTTTCAAGTAAACCATATTCAAGTGAATAAGTAAAGTTAAAGGTTAAGGATTGTACCCACTTGAAGCTTGTATTAGGCGGTAATGGTCTTGGGTAGGTGTTTCTGGTGGTTCTGTAAGTTCTACTCCCTTGTGCTCTTCTGTGAATTCCTCCACTTCTTCGCAAGATTCTTCAAATGCATCTGTATCCTGGTCAAAGTCTTCTATGTCTTCCTCATCACTCGAGTCATAGATCGGAGGTTGAGAGAAATATACCTCTGTATTATCTTCGTATTCATTTGGGGAAGATTCTTCGATCTCAGAGAATTCACTTGCGGATGCAAGTTCATTACTAAGAGAGCTAGACTTGTGACTATCATCATCAAGGGAATTTGTGTCCTGGGTTATTCTGTCTAGTTCTTCATAAACGACTTGCCTTGGGGATTGTGCAATATCCTCCTTAGCATCAACTGTAACGTCTTTGACGGAGTTCTCCTTAACTCTGGATTCCCATGGAGGTTCAGCGTCTCCTAGATCTTCAACCAATTCTTCTTCTTGTACAATGACAGCTTTTTCTACTTGTTCTAGTACGAATTCATGCTCTGTCTTGTCCACTGGAGTTTCTAGTGTCTCCTTCATGCTACGCTTTTCATTAGATTATCCACATGGGGCTGTGGTTGGTCCTTGAATGTTCGCGCGTCTAGAAGTTAATTGAATTACTGCTTGCTCCAGTTGTCGAATGGTTATTTGAAGTTTATTTACTGTTGCCTTGAGGCGAACCTCTGATTCTCTGGGTGATGGATTTGGACATGAAACATAGGGAAGTGGTGGTGCTTGGGGGTGATTGGATTGGAACTGGGGTAGGAAAGAATCATACGATGACGAATGGTGAAGAGAAGCTTGTGAGTGTGGTGGTTCGAGGTTATGTTGAGAGGATGGTCTATAGGCACGGGGTGGGGCTTGTTGGTAGTTACAAGGTTGTCCACCATATCTATCAGCTGGGTATGCATTGTAGACTGGTCGTTGTCCATGATATCTTGGAGGGTGTTGTTGCCTAAAGGGTTGATTAGATCCTCTTGGCTCCATCCATCCTTGATTGGTCTGACCTTGATGCATATTCCTGCTGTAACTTCTATTTCCTTCAACAAAGTTAGAGCCAAACTCAAAGCGAGAGGGGTGAGAGTCCATAGTAGCAAATAAAATTAAAAAGGAAAAACAAAAATAAATAAACAAGTAAAAAAAAAATATTTACAATAACCAATAATAAGGCACACGTTAGTAGTTCCCCGGCAACGGCGCCATTTTGAAAGAGCTAAAGATTGATGGTTTAGAAGTTATAGTAAACTCTCGTTGCAAGTATAGTTACTAAACCAAGGAATCAACCTTTCTTACAAAAGTTTTGGTTGTCACAAGTAACAAACCCCTTAAAAATTGATAACCGAAGTATTTAAATCTCGGGTCGTCTTCTCAAGGAACTGCAGGGAAGTATGTTCTTATTATTGGTTATAGAGATTATAAATTTGGGTTTCAAGAATGAGGAACAAGTAACTTAATGGCGAGTAAATTAAATGGCAATTAAAATAAATAAATAACTGTAAAGCAAACTTTTGGCAAGGTATGAGAAATTGGAAGTCCAGACTTAGTTATTCTTATCAATAACAATGAAAGTTGAATCTTAATTCCACTTAGTTAACCTTTACTAAAGTAAAGGTAAGTCAATGGACTAATTAGTTTGATCTTCGAATCCTATTTATTTCCTAAGAAAAGGTTGGGATTATTGAAGCTCAGTTCAATTAGCAAAGATAACAGTTATCAATTATGTTGAGATAAGATAACTCCTGAGTTACTGCTTTCTTAACCAAGACCAAAAGAAGAAAAAGTAGATTTGCTGGAATAAAAATGCCTTCAGATGTGAAGCAACAATAACATAAATTAAAGAAAGCAATCATGAATTGAAATACCTCAAATAACATTAATAAGGGAAATTATAATCTAACATGAAGAGTTCATATTCTAAATTGGAAGAATAAATAAAAATAAAGAACATGGGATTGAGAGTTACTCCTAAAACTAAGAGAAGTCCTAAATCCTACGAGAGAGAGGAGAGAACCTCTCTCAAAACTAGATCTAAAACATGGGAAATAACTAAATTGGCGAGCTCCCCTGAATGGATGCATTCCCTCACTTCATAACCTCTGGTCTATGCCTTCTGGACTTGGATTTGGGCCAAAAAGGGCTTCAGAATTCGCTATGAGCGTTTTCTGCAATTTCTGGTGCGTGGCCTCTGTCAAGCGTCCGCGTGGGTCACGCGGTCGCGTCATTCGGAGCTATCCTTGTCACGCGGTCACGTCAATCATGCGACCGCGTCATATATGTTTTGCTTAAGGCGCGCGGTCGCGTCAGTCATGCGGCCGTGTCGCTGTTGATTCGCGTTTGGCACGCGATCGCGTCGTCCATCCGATCGCGTGGATGCCAGTTTCTTCAGAACTCCGTTTTGCACTTTCCTTCCATTTTTATATGTTTCCTTTCCATCCTTTAAGTCATTCCTGCCTTAGAAGATCTGAAACTACTCAACACACTAATCACGGCATCGAATGGAATTAAAGGTGATTAAAATAATTAATTTAAAAGCATAGGAAACATGTTTTTCACATACATCACATAATAAGGAAGGGAAAGTAAAACCATGCAATTAACATGAATAAGTGGGTGAAGGATTGAATAAATCACTCAAACTAAGCACAAAATATATCATAAAATATGGGTTTATCAACGTGTCATCTGCGTTCTGCTCAAGGCGTGCGTCCGCGTCATCCACGCGTTCGCGTCGCTGCATTTTCGCGCTAGGCACGTGATGAGCGGATAATTTATACGCTTTTTGGCATTGTTTTTAGTATGTTTTTAGTAGGATCTAGTTACTTTTAGGGATGTTTTCATTAGTTTTTATGTTAAATTCACATTTCTGGACTTTACTATGAGTTTGTATGTTTTTCTGTGATTTCAGGTATTTTCTGGCTGAAATTGAGGGACTTGAGCAGAAATCAGATTCAGAGGTTGAAGAAGGACTGCTGATGCTGTTGGATTCTGACCTCCCTGCACTCAAAGTAAATTTTCTGGAGCTACAAAACTCGAAATGGCGCACTTCAAATTGCGTTGGAAAGTAGACATCCAGGGCTTTCCAGCAATATATAATAGTCCATACTTTGGCTAAGAATAGATGACGTAAACTGGCGTTCAACGCCAGTTTTCTGCCCAAATCTGGCGTCCAGCGCCAGAAAAGGATCCAAAACCAGAGTTGAACGCCAGAAATGGATCAAAACCTGGCGTTCAACTCCACAAATGGCCTCTGCACGTGGAAAGCTAAAGCTCAGCCCAAACACACACCAAGTGGGTCCCGGAAGTGGATTTATGCATCAATTACTTACTTCTGTAAACCCTAGTAGCTAGTTTATTATAAATAGGACATTTTACTATTGTATTTGATCATCTTTGGATTATATTTTGATCTATTGATCACTTTTTGGGGGCTGGCCATCTCGGCCATGCCTGGACCTTTCACTCATGTAATTTTAACGGTAGAGTTTCTACACTCCATAGATTAAGGTGTGGAGCTCTGCTGTTCCTCAAAGATTAATGCAAAGTACTACTGTTTTCTATTCAATTCATCTTGTTTCGCTTCTAAGATATTCATTCGTACTTTAATCTGAATGTGATGAACGTGACAATCATCATCATTCCCTATGAACGCGTGCCTGACAACCACTTCCATTCTACCTTAGACTGAATGAGTATCTCTTAGATCTCCTAACCAGAATCTTCGTGGCGTAAGCTAAAATGATGGCGGCATTCAAGAGAATCCAGAAGGTCTAAACCTTGTCTGTGGTATTCCGAGTAGGATTCAATGATTGGATGACTGTGACGAGCTCCAAACTCGCGATTGCGGGGCGTTAGTGACAGACGCAAAAGGATAGTAAATCCTATTCCAGCATGATCGAGAACCGACAGATGAATAGCCGTGCCGTGACAGGGTGCGTTGATCATTTTCACTGAGAGGATAAGATGAAGCCATTGACAAGGGTGATGCCTCCAGACGATTAGCCGTGCCGTGACAGGGCACTGGATCATTTTCCCGAGAGATGACCGAAAGTAGCCGTTGACAATGGTGATGTATCACATAAAGCCAGCCATGGAAAGGAGTAAGACTGACTGGATGAAGATAGCAGGAAAGCAGAGGTTCAGAGGAACGAAAAGCATCTCCATTCACTTATCTGAAACTCTCACCAATGATTTACATAAGTACCTCTATCCCTATTTTATTAATTAATTTCGAAAACCACATAACTGTTTTATATCCGCCTGACTGAGATTTACAAGGTGACCATAGTTTGCTTCATACCAACAATCTCTGTGGGATTCGACCCTTACTCACGTAAGGTATTACTTGGACGACCCAGTGCACTTGCTGGTCAGTTACACGGAGTTGTGAACCATGGTACTGGCACCACGTTTTTGGAGCCATTGCCAGGGAAAGAAAGAGCAATGAATATTACATAATTAAAGTGTAATCACGATTCCGCGTACCAAGTTTTTGGCGCCGTTGCCAGGGATTGTTTGAGTATGGACAACTGACGGTTCATCCTGTTGCTCAGATTAGGTAATTTTCTTTTTGTTTTCTTTTCAAAAATTTTTCAAAAAAAAAATGTTTTCAAAAAATTTTTATTCAAAATTTTTAAGAATGAATTCTAGTGTTTCATGAAGCATGTTGAAGCCTGGCTGGCTGTAAAGCCATGTCTAATTCCTTTGGGAATGAGTATGTCAGGCGTGTCATGTCTGAATTACATGCTGAAGCTTGGCTGGCCATTGGCCATGTCTAGTGTTTTGGACTGGAGCTTTCATTGAAAGCTTGGCTGGCTAGTGAGCCATGTCTAATTCCTGGACTGAAGCTTTAGACTAAGAATGCTAGATTTCTGGAATTCATATTAAAAATTTTGGAATCCTTATTTTTTCTTTTACAAATAATTTTCGAAAAAAAATCCAAAAAAATTAGAAAATCATAAAAATCAAAAATATTTTTGTGTTTCTTGTTTGAGTCATGTGTCATGTTATAAGTTTGGTGTCAATTGCATGTGCATCTTGCATTTTTCGAAAATTTCATGCATTCATAGTGTTCTTCATGATCTTCAAGTTGTTCTTGGTAAGTCTTCTTGTTTGATCTTGATGATTTTTTGTTTTGTATCTTTTCATGTTTTTCATATGCATTCTTGAATTCTTAGTGTCTAAGCATTAAAGAATTCTAAGTTTGGTGTCTTGCATATTTTCTTTGCATTAAAAATTTTTCAAAATTGTGTCTATGATGTTCATCTTGACATTCATAATGTTCTTGGTGTTCATCTTGACATTCATAGCATTCTTGCATGCATCACATGTTTTGATCTAAAAATTTCATGCATTGCATCTTTTTAGTGTTTTTCTCGCCCATCATAAAAATTCAAAAATCAAAAAAATATCTTTCCCTCTTTCTCTCTCATAAATTCGAAAATTAGATTTGACTTTTTCAAAAGTTTTTAAAATCAAGTTGTTTTTATGAGTCAAATCAAATTTTCATTTTAAAAATCTTATCTTTTTCAAAATCGTTTTCAAAAATCAAATCTTTTTCAAAATTCTTAGTTATTTTCGAAAATTCCAAAAATATTTTTCAAAAATCTTTTTCTTATTTTTATCAAATAATTTTCGAAAATAACAATAACAATTAATGTTTTGATTCAAAAATTTCAAGTTTGTTACTTGCTTGTTAAGAAAGATTCAAACTTTAAGTTATAGAATCATATCTTGTGATTTCTTGTGAATCAAGTCATTAATTGTGATTTTAAAAATCAAATCTTTTTCAAAAACTAATTTCTATCATATCTTTTCAAAAATATCTTCTCATCTTATCTTTTCAAAAATCTAATTTCAAAATATCTTCTCTAACTTCCTAACTTCTTATCTTTTCAAAATTTGTTTCAACTAACTAACTAACTTTTTGTTTGTTTCTTAACTTTTTCAAAACTACCTAACTAACTCTCTCTCTCTCTAATTTTCGAAAATATCTTCCCTCTTTTTCAAAAATTTCTTTTTAATTAACTAATTATTCTTATTTTTATTTTTGATTTTAAAAATTTTCGAAAAAAACTAACCTTTTTCAAAAACCATTTTCGAAAATCACTAACTCTTTTTCAAAAATATTTTTCGAAAATTCTCCCTCTCCCATCTTATTCTATTTATTCATTCATTTACTAACATCTCATCTCACATCTCAACCTTCCTCACAGTTGTGTTTCTTCCATTACATTACATTCTTTGTCTCCCCCTCTTCTTCTACTCACACAGGGATCCCTATACTATGGTATAAAGGATCTCTATTATTATTATTATTTTTCTGTGCCCTCTTCTTTGTCATATGAGCAGGAGCAAGGATAAGAACATTCTTGTGGAAGCAGATCCAGAACCTGAAAGGACTCTAAAAAGGAAACTAAGAGAAGCTAAAATACAACAATCCAGAGATAACCTTTCAGAAATTTTCGAACAGGAAGAGGAGATGGCAGCCGAAAATAATAATAATGTAAGGAAGATGCTTGGTGACTTTACTGCACCTAATTCCAATTTACATGGAAGAAGCATCTCCATTCCTGCCATTGGAGCAAACAACTTTGAGCTGAAACCTCAATTAGTTTCTCTGATGCAGCAGAACTGCAAGTTTCATGGACTTCCATCTGAAGATCCTTTCCAGTTCTTAACTGAATTCTTGCAGATATGTGATACTGTTAAGACTAATGGAGTAGATCCTGAAGTCTACAGGCTCATGCTTTTCCCTTTTACTGTAAGAGACAGAGCTAGATTATGGTTGGATTCTCAACCCAAAGACAGCCTGAACTCTTGAGATAAGCTGGTCACGGCTTTCTTAGCCAAGTACTTTCCTCCTCAAAAGCTGAGCAAGCTTAGAGCTGATGTTCAAACCTTCAGACAGAAAGAAGGTGAATCCCTCTATGAAGCTTGGGAAAGATACAAACAGTTGACCAAAAAGTGTCCTTCTGACATGCTTTCAGAATAAACCATCCTGGATATATTCTATGATGGTTTATCTGAGCTATCAAAGATGTCACTGGACACTTCTGCAGGTGGATCCATTCACCTAAAGAAAACGCCTGCAGAAGCTCAAGAACTCATTGACATGGTTGCTAATAACCAGTTCATGTACACTTCTGAAAGGAATCCTGTGAGTAATGGGACGCCTATGAAGAAGGGAGTTCTTGAAGTTGATACTCTGAATGCCATATTGGCTCAAAATAAAATATTGACTCAGCAAGTCAATATGATCTCTCAGAGTCTGCATGGAATGCAAGCTGCATCCAACAGTACTCAAGAGGCTTCTTATGCAGAAGAAGCTTATGATCTTGAGAACCCTGCAATAGCAGAGGTAAATTACTTAGGTGAACCTTATGGAAACACCTATAACTCATCATGGAGAAATCACCCCAATTTCTCATGGAAGGATCAAAAGCCTCAACAAGGCTTTAATAATGGTGGAAGAAACAGGTTTAGCAATAATAAACTTTTTCCATCATCCACTCAGCAACAGACAGAGGACTCTAAACAGAATACTTCTAATTTGGCAAACTTAGTCTTTGATCTGTCTAAGGCCACTGTAAGTTTCATGAATGAAACAAGATCTTCCATTAGAAATCTGGAAGCACAAGTGGGCCAGCTGAGTAAAAGGATCACTGAAATCCCTCCTAGTACTCTCCCAAGCAATACAGAAGAGAATCCAACAGGAGAGTGCAAGGCCATTGACATAAGCACCATGGCCGAATCTACAAGGGGAGTGGAGGACGTGAATCCCAAGGAGGAAGACCTCCTGGGACGTCCAGTGATCAATAAGGAGCTTCCCTCTGAGGAACAAAAGGACTCTGAGGCTCATCTAGAGACCATAGAGATTCCATTGAACCTCCTTATGCCCTTCATGAGCTCTGATGAGTATTCCTCTTCTGAAGAGAATGAGGATGTTACTGAAGAGCAAACTGCCAAGTTTCTTGGTGCAATCATGAAGCTGAATGCCAAATTATTTGGCATTGATACTTGGGAAGTTGAACCTCCCTTGTTCATCAATGAACTAAGTGATCTGGATCAACTGACATTGCCTCAGAAGAGACAGGATCCTGGAAAGTTCATAATACCCTGTACCATAGGCACCATGATCTTTAAGGCTCTATGTGACCTTGGTTCTGGAATAAACCTCATGCCCCTCTCTGTAATAGAGAAACTGGGAATCCATGGGGTGCAAGCTGCTAAAATCTCATTAGAGATGGCAGACAGTTCAAGAAAACAGGCTTATGGACAAGTAGAGGACGTGTTAGTAAAGGTTGAAGGCCTTTACATCCCTGCTAATTTCATAGTCCTGGATACTGGAAAGGAAGAGGATGAATCCATCATCCTAGGAAGACCTTTCCTGGCCACAGCAAGAGCTGTGATTGATGTTGATAGAGGTGAAATAGTCCTTCAATGGAATGAGAACTCCCTTGTGTTTAAAACTCAAGGATCTCCCTCTGCAACCATGGAGAGGAAGCAGAAAAAGCTTCTCTCAAAGCAGAGTCAACCAGAGCCCCCACAGTCAAACTCTAAGTTTGGTGTTGGAGAGTTTCAACAAAGCTCTGCACATCTGTGAGGCTCCATAAGAGCCCACTGTCAAGCTATTGACATTAAAGAAGCGCTTGTTGGGAGGCAACCCAATTTTTATTTATCTAACTATATTTTTCTTAGTTATATGTCTTTGTAGGTTCATGATCATGTGGAGTCACAAAATAAATATAAAAATTGAAAACGGAATCAAAAACAGCAGAAGAAAAATCACACCCTGGAGGAGCATCTGTCTGGCGTTCAGCGCCAGAACAGAGCATGGTTCTGGCGCTGAACGCCCAAAATGGGCAGCTTCTGAGCGCTGAACGCCAGAACAGGCATGGTTCTGGCGTTCAACGCCAGAAATGGCACACATATGGGCGTTGAACGCCCAAAATGGCCACCAACCTGGCGCTGAACGCCCAGAGTTGTGTGCAAAGGCATTTTTACATGCCTAATGGGTGCAGGGATGTAAATCCTTGAACACCTCAGGATCTGTGGACCCCACAGGATCCCCACCTACCTCCACTCACTTCTTCTCACCACTTTCTTTCACACAATCCCATAAACACTCTTCCCCAAAAACCCTTCACCAATCACCTCAAACTCTCTTCCCCATCACCTCTTCACCACTCACATCCATCCACTCTTCCCCATAAACCTACCTCATAAACTCCACCTACCTTCAAAAATTCAAAACCAATTTCCCACCCATGTTGATGCGGAATCATCGTAGATAGGAGGGCTTGTTGCTTGGGACACTTCTTCCAATTCGTCATTCACCAATTGCCTTGGAAGTTGCACGTCCTCCTCAACATTGCTTTCTAATTTATTGGAAGAAGGCTCAACAAGATCATCAAGAGGACTGATCAATGTGGACAAAAAATCACTAATGATGGAATCCACTTCTTGATCAATTTCCTTCGATTCTCTATCCACTTCCTCAACATCACTCTCCTCTTTAACATCTCTTTCAAACTTCGTGGAAAAGGTCTCTTCAACTTGAGATTCCTTTATGTGCTCAACATATCCTAAACATCCAACCACTACTTTCTTTTGTTCATTAATTTCTACCTCCTCCTCTTGTTGCATTTCTTGTTTTGACTCATCCTCCTCTCCGTGGAGCTTCAAGTTCACTCTTTCACTAAGCTCTTTGGTTGCTTCTCCACATTCAACAACGGGAGTGTGCTGATCGCATAGGCTTAGGCGGGATGAGACCATGTTACCAATGGCTTCTACCATGATAGCCATTTTTGTTCTTAACTATGCAAACTTTTTTTCATCCTCCTCTTGTCGCCTTAAGATATGAGATTCAAGATCTCTCCATTCCAACATGGGGGCTTCATCGGGAGATGATGGTGGAAGAGAAGGTTCCTTGTTTGAGGGAAGGTTTTTGTAATTAGAAGGTGGTTCATATTGGTGAAATTCTTGAGGTGGTACGTATGAACTTTGTGGTTCATGGGAGTATTGGTATTGGAAAGGTGGTAGTTCTAGATATGGTTCATATGGTGGTTGGTATGATGGGTATGGGTTGGGGTCATATGGAGGTAAATGGTGGTAGTAGGCTTATGAGTGAGGTAGTTCAAAATTATATTGCGGAGGGGGCTTATATGCATGTGGTGGTTGTGGTTGACAATCACAATAAGGGTCATCACACACATTGGATTGGTATGCATTAGGATCAAGATTATACCCATGTGAGTTCAGAGGGGGTTGTTGCCAAGAAGGTTGTTCTCGAGCTTGGGGTTACTCCCATCTTTGATTTCCAAATCCTTGATGCACATCCTCATTGAAGCTTCCATTTCCTACAACATAGTTTGAACTACACTCATAGCCACAGTGATGAGAATTCATAGTGGAAGAGAAGACAAAAATAAAACTAATAAGAAACAAAGAAAATAAAATCCTACAACTAGCAAAAGCCAACAAACAAACCAAACATCAAGCTATTCACAATATATACAATAGCTAATAACATAGCACCATTGCTATCCCCGGCAACGGTGCCATTAATTTGATGAAACGGGGATTGTTGTCGGTCTAGATTTTCTTCCTAAAGAAAGGGATTGCTCTATTGTAAGCGTAGCTCCAAACCAACAAACAATTCTCATATCAAATTAAGTTTTTGGTTTTGTCACAAGTACAAACCCCAATAAGAATTAACCGAAGTATTTAAACTCCGCGTCGTCTCACAAGAATAGCAATGAAGTGGTCAACTATTAGCTATGAGAATGCAAGGGGTAAAAGGGGGGTTTGGTTGATAAAAGGGGCAATAAAATAAATGAGCAAGACGCATAAATCAAACAAGCAATTAAAGAAAGCAAGATAAAGGACTCTTGGCTAAGACTTAGGTAATCGAGATCACTATCCTTGTCACAATTCAAACATTGATAATCATGCGGAACCGAGCTCATTAAGTCTACTCACTAAAGCCTTAAGTACGTAATATCTACTCCTAGGCTTGGAGTACGTCAAATGGCTTGATCAACATCAATCCATAAGTTCCAACCTAGCTACTAATTAACTTAGTAGTAGGCTAGAGTCAATGGTTATCAAATCGATCCCCAACGGTTTTAGAATTACCAATTCAATGAAACCCAAAGACTCAAGATCACTCAATCCCCTCAACCTAGGCCAAGGGTTAAGAGAGCTACTCAAAAACTATAGGAAGCATTACATCAAACACCTAATGTGCAATAAAAGTAAACATCACAAAATGCTAAAATTAAGAAGAACCATAACTATTATAAGCAAGAACTCAAGAATAGCAAGAAAAATCAACATGAAAGAAACATCAACATCAAATTGCATTAATTGTAAACTAAATCTAACATGAGTTCATCATCACAAAGGAAGACAAAATGAGAAATTAACATTACAACTAAAGAGTTCAAGACTTAGACATGAGAAATTATAAAAGAAGCAAGATGAAAGCAAGGAATTAAACATGGATCTACAACAATTTAACCTAATCCTAACCTAATTTTAGAGAGAAGAGGGAGCTTCTCTCTCTAGAAAACTAACTAAAGGCTCATGTTGACTAACTAATTGCTCCCCCTTTGCTTGGACTTCAATTTTGCATGAAATACACTCAGAAACAAGTTGGATTTGGGCCTGGGCAGCTCAGAAATCGCCCCCAGCATTTTGCCTTTAAGTGGGTCACGTGCTAGTATCGGCGCGTACGCGCCATGTGCGCGTGCACGTCAATTGGCTGTTTCTTCATCCGCGCGTACGCGGCATGTACGCGTGCGCGTCCTTATGTGAAATCACTTCTGCGCATGCGCGCCTTGTGCGCGTGCGCACCCATTGATGCATTCTCAATCTTTGTTTCTTCATGCATTCTCCACTTTGTATGCTTTTCTCCTCATTTCTTCCATCCAATACTTTCCTTATGAACCTGAAATCACTTAACAAACACATCAAGGCATCCAATGGAATTAAAGTGAATCAAAATCACCAATTTAAGGGCCTAAAAAGCATGTTTTTATACTTAAACATAATTCAAGAGAGAATCACAAAACCATGCTATTTCATTGAATAAATGTGGAAAAAGGTGATAAAATCCCTTAAAATAAGCACAAAATAAACCACGAAATCGGGGTTTATCACTTGAGGGTTGAATATTGGAGGTAGAGGGTTGGTTCATGTGAGATATAAGATTTTGGAGTGTAGAGGTGAGACCAATGATGTTAGAGATGAGTGTGTTGTTATCCAATGGAGGTTGGGTTGGATAAGAGGGTTCATTTGTTGGGAGAGAGGGCTCATAATACGGAGGTGGTTCTTCTTGATAAGGATATGGAGATGTGAATATTGAGGTGGTGGTTCCAGGTGTGGTTCATATGGTGGTTGGTGTGGTGGATAAGGATTAGGGTCATATGGAGGTGAATGGTGGAAAGGGGCTTGTGGGTATGGTGGTTCAGAGTTATGTTGAGGAGGGGGTTCATAAGCATATGGTGGGGATTGTTGGTAACTACAAGGGGTCCACTATATTCATTATCTTTGTACGCTCCCTGGAATGACTCTTGACCATAGTAATTTGGTGGAGGAGATTTGTCACGAAAGGGTCCACCATAACTATTGTCTTGGTATGTATCACAGAATGGTTGTTGGTTATAGCACATTGGAGGAGGTTGTTGCCAAGAGGGTTGATCAAATCCTTGTGGCTCCTCCCGTATTTGATTCTTCCAACCTTGATGCCTGTTCTCATTATAGCTTCCATTCCTTAAGACAACATTTGGAACCAAACTCATAGCGACAAGGGTGAGAATTCATAGTAGCTAATAAAAATTAAAAACAAAAACAAATAAAAATTAATGAAAATAAACTCCTAAAACTAGAAACACTAACAAAGAAACGAAAAAGTAAATATTTACAATAACCAATAATAAGGCACACGTTTGCAATTTCCCGGCAACGGCGCCATTTTTGACGAACGGGATTTTCTATCGGTAAACCATAAAATAATGGTTTATTAGATATCTTTACGAGGGCTCATCATCCTAGACGTTTTCGAACTATTGTCTCCAAACTAAAGATGGTATCTTTAGCTCCCACTTGAGTTTGCGAGGGGATGTTAGAGTATAGTTAGGATAAAGTAAGATCAGTTAGTATCATTTATATTTATATAGCATATCTGTGTATTTATTGTAGGATTTTGTACTTTTATTATTTTGATTTTTCTAACACTTATATATATCCTTGTACATTATACCTTTGGCCGGACATACATTCAATAATACATTCTTTAGATTACTCTCTTGTTTATAACAATTAACATATAAAAATCAATTAGGCACACCATATAATACAAATATACAATCAAATGCGATTCTACTAGCCATGGGTCACTTGTCGATTACTTTTAGAACCAGACAAATTTTTACAAATAAGCATTACGTGCCCCCATCTAGGGATGACAATGGGTAACGAGTAGAGTAAAATAGAATTGGGCCCAATCTTAATTTTACTTGCAGATTGAATTTGTTACTAAAACTTAATCATATTTTATCCGTGAGTTGAGAACAACTCAACTCTAATCCTACCCACGATCAACTCGCGGGTATCCGACCCTACGTGCGGGTTTTCACAAATATGCAATATTATTATATAACTGTTGGTCGAAGAATTTTGGCCGACTGGATCGATAGGGGGCGTCGGGTCGAGAGACAAAAACTTATACAAAGGGTCTCGATTCGCTTAGTCTTGTTGAAAAATGAAGTTAACAAGTTGAATATTGAAATCGAAAGTAAGTTGTGCAAAGGGGGCAGTTACTCGAATTTGCAATTGGTGGGAACAGATATCTTTTGAACTCTTCGAGGAGTGACACCTGACAAAATAGGATTGGTTAGTTTGTTCTATAAATTAAGAAGGTTTGGTAACATCAAGGGGTCAAAATTCACTTTCAGAAAGCACTCATGCACACTCATATCCCAGTGACTTTCTGAATCTGCCTCGAGTTTCTTTTCTGTAGGATTCCTTCCGTATTTTTACTTTTCATTTTAAATTCCTTGTAATTTTTCTTTTTTGCAATTTACTCTTCCTTTACAAGTTTCTTCTTATATCTTCTTTAAATTCTTGTATTGTCTTTTGAATTCAAAGTCCTTCGACTGTGTTCAAGGCATTTTTATTGATTTTTTTAAAATTTGAAGACATTTATTCTACTTTCTGTAATTTGAAATTTTTTCAAGTTTTTTTCTTTCTTTTACTTGTCCAAAAATAGATTCTTTGGTGCAATTGTTGAAGCTAGTATCCATAGAAGAGGAGTAAGTTTTGATCCCAAACCATAGATATCGAACCAATCCAGATTTGGTAAAAATTTTCATAACAAATTAGCACGCCTGGTGGAATTGTTTTTTACAAAATTGTGTCAGAATTTTTTCATTATGGTCTTGTTTTAGTGCATGCAACTTCGGAGTGGGAGAATTATTAATATGGCTAAGGAAATTTCCAATAGTAATTTAGAAATTTCAAATAATAATATGCCTATTGTTGTAGCCCAGACTTCTGCAAGTTTGATATCAAATGCAGAAGTGGTAAATCCCATTTCTGGAAAAAATGTTGCGGTTAATAATGCAATTGTTGGAGGAAATAAGCGTAGTCCACATCCTAGAATTTCTCTAACTCTAATGCAACTGCCAGTAACCTCAGGTTCGCCTCCTTTTGGTCTTCCTCTGGTTACTCCACTTATGAGAAATTTTTCACCCCAATTCCGATTTGGAAATGTGACAAGTGTGAGTAATATTCAGCCTGTTTCAACTTTAAATAATTCGGGGTCTATGGTTGCTTTTCAACAACATATTGATGAGAGCTATCATGACTTATTCAATTTGTTAACTCAATAAATGATTACTATTTTAAATCCAATAATGGCTAATGATGAAACTAAGTATGAGTGTTTGGCTAGACAGGTAGAATGAATTGCTTAAATTGTTGACTATAATGAGGGTCAACCCCATAATCAAAATTTTAGAAAGAATCTTGAAAAATTGGCTCTCGATCAAGGAAATTTACATGTTAATCCCAACAAGGATGAAGTTGTGCCTCATATTATTTGACGTGATCAAAATATTAATGAAGTGTTGAATAGGATATGGGCTAATTAGTGTGGAGATCATTATCAAATGACTAAAATTGTCGACAATGTGCTCAATTGTGTTGCCATTAATGTGGAATTTATTAATTGGCCTTATTTTATGTCGGCTTTTCCTGTTGAAGTACAAATGGCTGAAGTGACAAGAGGTGTACAGAACCCTAAGATTGTTACTAAGTTTGCTGGGAAAGTAGGAGAATCAACTATTGAGCATATTGCTCGATATATGGTTGAATTAGAAAATTTGGCGAATGATAAAAATTTAGAAATGAAGTTTTTTCCTTCTTCTCTAACAAGAAATGTCTTCACTTGGTTTTCGAACCTGAGGCCAAATTCGATTTTAACTTGAGAACAATTAAAGAATGCTTTCTATGCTCAGTTTTATACGGGAGAATTAAATGTTACCATAACTGATTTGGTTGCTATCAAATGTAACGCAAATGAGTCGATTGATGATTTCATTATTCGGTTAAAAAATGCATGCAATCATTGTTATGTGTCATTACCCGAGAGTGAGGTAGTCAAAATTACAACCATGAGCTTGGGTTTTTATATGCGTAAAAAATTGTTGAATGTTCATATTCCTGATTTGGCTCATTTGGCTGAGTGGATTCGACAAGTTAAGTTGCTTAAAAAGGAAAAAGAAGCATTTATAGATGAAAAAAAGTCTAAAAAATTATAAATTTCTTGCTCAAAAAGAAAAAATTTCTTATGTGGATATGGAGATTTCGAGTGAAGATTCTGAAAATGAGTATGTTGAAGTCGATTTGGATGAATCGATAAAAGGGCCACTTTATGTGTGTTCTTCATTGAAGAAAGTCTCGAATACTGATAAAGTTAATGAAATAAAGCATAAAGGTGGGAAAAAAAGTATAATTTTGATATTTTAAAGTCGGAACAAATTTTTAATGTGTTGCTTAAAGACAAACAATTGGTTTTACTAGAGAAAAAAACTTTACCTTCAATTAAAGATTTGAAAAGGAAAATCTTTTTATAAGTTTTATGAAGGCAAAAAAGTTTCATATATGAAAGTTTTATAGTTTTCTTTTAAGTAGTGGAAAAAATTACAATTATAGTGATCATGATGGTGATTTTACTGATTTAAGAATAAAGATGACAAAATAATAAAAGTAAAAAGAAGATAATAATAGAAGAAAAAAATTTTTGAAAAAAGAAATTTTTATCAGAAGACTTAATTAAATAAACCGAAATAAAATATTTAAAATAAAAATATAATGCTTTTGAATATTAAAAATAAAACTTAACTTAAATATTATAGATTAAAACAATATTTTACGCTCGTCCCAACAAGTGTATTTTGATATTGATTTTGTCTTACCTCTATTTGGACTTAATAGGAAAAGTTTTATGTTCCGGACCCGATCTCTGGGTCCTTCCTCGGAACGGTCAACGAATCCGGCGATCCCAAGATTGGGCCATTCTCATGGTACAAAAACAGATCAATAACTTTCAATATCTTGACCCAACATTTGAATTCAAATACCTCTCTTATCTTAGCCAGATAAGATAAGATGATGACAGCCCAAACCGGCCCTACAATCTCTAACCAACATTCGAATTAAAATACTTCCCTTATTTTAGCCAGATAAGATAAGATGAGATAACTACCACTAGCTATAAAAAGGGGAGCCAGAGGACTCCTCAGGTACTCACTCATTCCTCACATCTTATGCCTCGTAGATCCATTCTGACTTGAGCATCGGAGTGTCTTTGCAGGTACCCACCCCCATTGCTCCAGTCAGATAATCTGGCAACCGCCTCAACTCGCAAGTTTCTGATCCATCTCACAACTCGTACCAGAGATTTCTCGTACATTGGCGCCGTCTGTGGGAAACTGCCAAAACATGACGACATGACGGAGAATCTCCCGGAGCAATCCTCAAGTTGACTCAGAATCACGAAGCCCAACTCCTGAATTCCATGATAACACTCCTCCCACCCACGGGAGGATAACAAGCACCGTGCACCGCCAACCGACCCTGGTCCAGCAACAGCCAAAAGCGGACAACCATCCACCCACCGAATTTCGGGCACCCGACAGCCTAGGAGAGAAGGCGGTCCAAATAATCCAAGAGCTATGCCTCAACGTGCAAAACCTCGAAGGCCGAGTCACGCCCAAAGAACGGTATCACCCGGAGCATGCAAGCCAAGTGACTTCCAGGACCCAATCGTACCGCGATACTAGGAACAACAGGTCACCTGAGCGGCGACATAGAAAGCGACATGGCCACAGCATTTTCCGAGACCCGGAATGCCGATGCGAAGAAGAAGACCGACGGCACCATCGGGAAGCCAAAAACGCACGAAGCCAACATGTGATAATGGAAGCCACCCCATTCATAGAAAGAATCATGAGAGCCAAACTCTCGAAGGGCTTCGACAAGCCCACTATCATGAAATACGACGGGACCAAAGATCCCCAAGAACACCTAACGGCCTTCAAGGCTAGGATGAACCTGGAAGGAGCCACCAATACGGTCTGATGCAGGACTTTTCCGGTAACCCTAGCCGGTCCCAACATCAAATGGTTCAACGTCCTCCCGAACTGCTCCAAAGCCAACTTTCACGATATTTCTGGAAAGTTCATGATCCAGTTCACCACCAGAATCACCAAAGCTAAACATCCCATTAACTTGCTCGGAATCACCCAAAGACCAGATGAATCCACGAGAAAATACCTCGATAGGTTCAACAATGAGCGCCTAACCGAGGATACGGGCATAAAATCCAAGATTGCTTTCGACCTAAAAGATACCCTCGAACAAGCCATCCGAGATGGCAAACTCCCTGAGTTTGCCAAAATCATCCGAGAACCTAGGAGAACTGAAAGAGAAAGATCACCAGAACACGAAGGACGCAACCCGATGACGATACGGCAGGCATCCCAAGAAAGTCCAAAAACCGACCCCACCATAGTCATAAACATCATCACCGGAAAGGACGCACCAGAAAAGTCAAAATCAGCACTAAAAAAGGATCTCAAAGTCCTAGCCGGAAGAAACCAACCACCAATCTCCTTGGTTCCAGCGGCGATCACATTTTTCCCCGATGACTGCCAACATGGCACCTCGGTGGAAGACGCCCCATTCGTCATCTCGGCAAAAGTCGGAACCAGACTTGTGAAAAGAATACTGGTCGACACCGGTGATGATTCCAACATTCTCTTCAGAGGAGCCTTCGATAAACTGAGTCTCTGAAACGAAAATCTACAAACCCACCACAACAGGGTGACCGGACTCGGAGACAACTTCCTCAAACCGGACGGTTCTATGGTGTTACCAATAACCATCAAAACCGAAAGTCAGAGGAAGACCATCCTCTCTGCGTTCGTGATCCTCAAGGACTCCACTGCCTACAACCTCATTCTCGGTAGAGAGACGATCAACAACCTATTCGCCGTTATCTTCACCAAGTTCTTAATCATTAAGTTCCAAGCCGATAACGGCACCATTAGAACGATACAAGAGGATTGAAAAGCCATAATAGAGTTCGACAACACCAGCTTGGCCCTTTGTAAGAGATCCCGAGACGTGGTAGGCATCTTCCTTGCCGACCTCGATGCACGCCAAGGCCCCAGCCTGCGCAGAACCGTGGGAAAAATGATGAAGAAGCAGAGGGGACCTCGTAGAAATAGAAATTATCTTTGGTGGAGGTTTCTAATTATAGACAAAACTTTGGAGAATTTTAAAAAAAATTAATAAGTAGTGTTGTTGGTTAAGTTCTAGGTATTGGACACTAAAGGCCAAAACACTTCTTCTTTTTCAATTAAGCCCTTCTGGTCTTTTTCTCTTTTCTTATTATTGGCACTGTGATTGGTTGATAATACGAAAAACTCAACTCTACATATAACTGAATAATGAAATTAAAAAAGTAGTACATTGAATGAATTAATTATAAATCTAAAAAAAATTGTTGAGTAATATATTTAGAAAAAATAATTTTTAATATTTTTTATTTATAAATTCTTAAAATTTCTAAAATTATATTATAACAATATTCATGAAATGAATGCTATCAAATTTATTTCTAATTATATATATTGATTACTTAAAGAAAAAAGTTACAAAATTTATATATTTTATTTTATAATAAATATAGTGCACAATGTATATGAACTCATTAGAACTTCTCAATAATCACCTTCTACCTCGGTTACCCCTGCGACCTCACAACACAGAGTGCACAGGATCAACCCTTTATTATAGTCTCTAATCCCAATTATGTGGGTCCTGCTATTGCGCCAACTGTAAAATCTTTAGTTATTCAAACTTTAGTTAGTTTCTATCTTTTGTTACGTTTATGTATTTAATTTCAATTAACTAATGCTAATTTTTCCTTGGGCAAGAGAAATTTATATGGAAAAGACTAACGACGCCATGATTAAGAAGATTTTTTACCACTGCATGGTTAGACGGCTTCAACAGATGCTTGAAGGCGTACGTGAGAGGCAGGACCACCTTATCCATTTGCTTTGATCGAACATTAAGAAGGCCCTCTATACCTATTGGGAGAATGATGAGGGGTTAAAACATCGTCGAGCCACAAACAAGGCCAACATGGTATTGACTAGGTCGTCCAAGTATACTGGCACGTTAGTGACTTTTATAAAGACAAAGTCCAGGTTGGTATATAACTTGTATTAATATATTAAGTTCATTTTATCTTAGATTTTTAAATTAATTGTCACTTGATTTAACATTTTCTTTCAATATGTGTAGTCTAAGTTGTTAGATTGTGAGGTGATGATGGTAGAGATCTTTAAGTATACTCACACGCTAAAGAAAAACAAGGAGAGATTTGCTGATTAGCAGTCTGCGAATTATTATGTGAGTCAATATCATAATTTATTTCATAAATTATAATCGTTTTTAATTAATTGTCATCCTAATAACATTCGCATATCATGTGGTAGGAATCATACACGCAGAACTTGAAGGCCGCGACCCAGCAATCTCAGCATGGGAGGACGGCAACAACACCTCTGCTTCCACATTGTTGATCCTGATGCGGTGTGGCATCAAATCGCATTTGAGCCATTCAAGAATTGTGTGTATGAGATATGGTCGTTCTTCGCTAGCAACCTTCCCACCTCTACCTTGAGCATCCACCTCATCTACCATCCCTACGGATCTTGAGGACGTCGATTTGCATGAGCAGGTTCACTGCTTGACCCAAAGCCTTCAAGACCAGGGTTATCAGTTGCATCTTCCTGAGAAGAGGTATAATAAAGTCCTCGCATGCATGGAAGAGAGAATGCTTGCGATGCAGGGACAGAGTCCCTGAGGCAAGAGCTTAGACAGGAGTTGAAGCATATACAGTAGATGCGACATCAGATGGCAGTCTATTATGACCAGATATGTGCTTATCACAGCGCTGCTGTGGAGGGGACACCTTGTCCTCTGCACAGGTCCCAGCACAAGATATAGAAAATAAAATTACGGATAAAAAATCTTTCTAGTTTCAAAAGTAAAATTAAGTTTCACACATATAATGTCTCTTTCATTTTTTTATTGTTGTGTTTTGATTCAAACCACATACTTTAAAATTTTCTCTAGTTTGTAATACTTCAATGGTCAAGATAGGGTGTCCATGTATTAGGTTGTATGGATTGAAAATGATTTTTAATTAAAACATTTATTTATTAATTAATAGATTGGATTGGCTTGGGGGAAGACTATGGGTTCAATATCATAAGAATGATTTTATTTATATATATTTATGAGCATTAACTATTAAGTAAAATAAATTTATATAATTAAATATTTGTCATCTAATTAATATAATATATATGTGTAAAAGAATTATAAGCATATAAAAATATCCATAAATCCGAAAGATTTTCTATATATATTACTGGTTTAAACATTAAACGAGTTGTATTTATCTACTAACTAACTATGTATGCTTTTCTGTTTACAAAATCCTCAAACTATGATATTGTAATGGATGAAAGCAGATTTAAAAAGACAATGGAGATCGAAAAAATATATTACTAAGTTATTCTTCAACTTCTAATGTGACATTGGACCTGGCTCGTTAATACAAGATATCTTGTGTATTAAAACATAAAAAAAATACATTCTATAGATAAAAAATAAATTATATATTTAATTATCTTTATCCTTTATTTATGTACTCAATGAATTTATCTCTTATATCATTTTTATTTTTTTATTTGCAGCGAATTAACAAGTGAAATCTCATAATTGTGTGTTCTCATTGTGTACCAAAAGATCTAAGACTACAAGCAAATATATTTTTATATAAACATATTTTATT
This sequence comes from Arachis hypogaea, assembly GCF_003086295.3. Lineage (NCBI taxonomy): Eukaryota > Viridiplantae > Streptophyta > Magnoliopsida > Fabales > Fabaceae > Arachis > Arachis hypogaea. Next base: position 126,998,184 of record NC_092051.1, on the reverse strand, counting down.
ATTTATCACACATCACATCTTAACAAAAGAATGAAATATATAAAAGAGATGTGTAGTGGATATTGAATTATATATACGATAAAGATATGTTTTTGTGTAATTATAATTGCCTACTACAAATAATAATTCAATTTTCAAATGTCATACTTTTATCTTTTTTATAAATTTGTTGATAAGTTTTATTATTATCCGATGGAAATGAATCATATGCATGAATCTTAAAGATGGCTAGCTTCTAAATGGTAGATAGTTAAGTCACTTCTAAATTTTCTATCGTGACTATATCCTATCAAGGATAGTAAAACTATTTAATGATAATAATAATAATATTTAGAAAATATATTATATTTTAATTCCATTTATAAATAAAGAATAATACAAGTGCTTCCAATATTTGCCAATGAGTTATAGCTCAAATGACATAGTCTCCACATACTCAATTAAGAGGTTACGGGTTCGAGTCTCCTATCTTTAGTAAAAACAAAAAAGTGCTTCTAATATATTTTTAGTAAAAAATTATATTTTTTAAAAAATGAATGCTAGAGGACCAGCAGATTCTGTGAGTTGTAGCCATCAATTAGCTATTAATAGTCTATTTAATGGTGTGAAATTTTATTTAATGGTAGAGAATCACTCATTTTTTTTGCTGGCTAAGTGCTGGCAAATTTTAATAAATTTGCTGCCCCTAGATTTTTCCTTTTTAAAATATAAGAACTTAATTAAAAATTTAATAAAATTATACAAATTTAAAAATAATTATTAAACCTAAAATTTAAAAGGTAACAACTCATATATGCTATCCAAGTTCATTATTATTGGTTTTGTTTTTTAATTATGAAAAAAAAAGTTGCATTTTTTAAGGTAATTATCTTGATTCTTTAAAAATAATTCATTAATTCTGATAAACACGGATTATTTAGTGCTTTGTAGGTATTTTAATGATAAAATAATGGGAACAAAATGAACTTAAAGTAGGTCATTCTGTAAATAGAAATATATCTTTGATTTGACGTGAGACAAAAATATATACAAAGAAGTAAAGAAAAATAAAACAGAAGAACAAACCAAGTACTTATTCTGTACTCCACAATGAGAAGTACTCAGAATCCTGCTAACACGTCAATTTTGAAGTACAGGTGGTTGGTGATCTAAGTAACAGAGAATCAGAAGACAATCTGAGAAAAGGTTATATTCTTATTTCATAAATTGTCGAGTAACGACAAAAAAATGTGTAACTGTGTGAGGTGTTTGTGGCATCTAGAGCGGAAAACTAAACATTCGTACCTATACATCTGAGAATAGATTCTACCGTTTGTCACATCCTCCAGAAGAATGTTAATTATTAATAATTTATATTTGGATATTGTGTAGGCTTTTTGTTTGGAAAAATAAAAATGCTATAAGAATCTAATGAAGACAAAAGTATATCTTTTTTGTATATCTGTTTTACAAGAATCATGCAGAATGAACTGCGTTATATATGATGGGTTCAAACTTTCTGGTTCCTGCAATACTCAGATTTTATAACAAATTAAGGAGTACAACCTGTCTGTTGTTTTTCATATTTGACCAATTAAAATGTTAAAATAATTTTTCATGAATAATGATGATTAAAAGCTGAAAAAATATAAGAGAAAATTTTATTACATGATAAAATACTACCGGATCCATTTCTAAAAAAGTTAGTGGATAAATTCAAACAAAATAAATAATGTTGTATTCTTTTTTGGAAAAACAAGTTTATATGATATGATATTCAAATGAACAAAAATATTTCAATTAAAAATTTTCAATTATAAAATCTTTTATTTGGATGAATTAATTAAATTACGCATTAAATTATACATTTGTAATATTTCAATAAAATTTTATTTGTAATATTCACACGGTATTTTATCCAAATAAAATAAAATAATAAATTTATTTCATTAATATTTTTCTATTTAACGTGGTTGACTTACTTTTTTGTTAGTTTTTTTTTTTGTTTTATGAAATAATTTAAGGTTAGTTTAATGCATTATAGACTTAGAACAACAATAGTGAGAATAACAAGAATAGTTTTGATGAAAGAATAATCTAAACGAATGATTTAAAAAATTTAATGGTTATATTATTCATAAGTTAAGGAGATGGTACAAATATTGTGAGACTTAAACATTTTTTTACTTAATTATAATTTACAATCTGTCTTATGATCTATTTATAAGCTTTTTAAATTGTTATAAAATTCTTCTTAAGTATTATATTTTAGATACTTCTAAATACTATCCTATATATTTATAGAATTTGATTTATTTATTTATTTTTTAGTTTTTTTTTAATCATAATATTTAGATATTTATTCTTACAAATATTTTTATAAATGTGTAGTATAATTATAGTTCTAAATGAGATAGAGAGACGAAAGAAATGAAATTCGCTCCTAGTAAAGAAAGTTAAAGCCTCCTTTACATTTTGGGTAGTTAGAATTTCATTAAAATTTCTTGAAATTTAAAATTTTTTTCTATTAATTACCCAAAGATGTTATTTTATTTTTTTAGATCAATTTCTTATAACTGGATCCGGAGAGAAAAACAACCATGTACCAAATGTCAAAAGGCCAATCCCCTTCAACATTGTCAATAAGGATTAATTACTCACCATTTGGAACATTACAGAGGTACATGAGCAAACAAAAGGAATCGCAATACAAATATAATCTCCAATCTATGAAGCACGGACACTTCGCTGAGTTATCGTGTTCGCATGTCGGACACATTTCGGACACGATACTCATCGACACTCGTCCGACACGCGTGTCTGCTGTGTCCAACCGTGTCTTAATAAAAAATAAAAAAATTTTCTCGGACACACCTAAATACCATCACATGTCCGCGTGTCCAGTCTTATTCTTAACATATATTCTTAAAATAAATTTAGATATAGTATATATTATTATTTATTAAAACAAAATATTTTAAATACTTGATATAATTAAAATAAGACATTAAAAATAATTAAAAATTTTAATTTATATTTTAATATCAATAAAATATCAAAATATCATTACAATTTATCTAAAAAATACTTTATATTTTATATATATACGTATCCTCGTGTCATGTAAGATTTTAAAATTCGCATGTCGTCGTGTCCCGTATCGTGTCGTGTCCCGTGTCCGTGTCAGTGTCCGTGCATCATAATCTCCAATTAATCATCCCGGTATAAAATCAGATGTTGCAGGCCTAACTAATTTATCGAACTATTTATCTTAATTTACAACTAAACTAACCTAACCTGATTTAATTTTTAGTTAGACTAAATTAATGTAACAAACAATATATTAAATCTCTAAACACACATTTTATTAAAAAAATTTAATAAAAGTCATAATATAAATAAAAAATTTCATTGGAAAATCACTTCTCGTGGTCGGGGCACGGTGGTGGCGGTGCGATGATGAAAGGATGCAGTAGTGTTTTCTGTGGTGTCATGAAAGGATGCAGTAGTGTTTTCTGTGGTGGTGGACACCAGGACTTAGGATTTTCTCTTTTTGCAAAAAAAAAAAACACTAATGGAGAAACTATTTACTTTTGGCGTCCTTAACGACGACGATGACTGATGAGCGGATATTTTATACGCTTTTTGTCATCATTTGCATATAGTTTTTATTATGGTTTGTTTAAGTTTTATTAAGTTTTCATAGGTTCTAGTGCAAAAAATTCACATTTTTGGATTCTACTTTGAGTTTGTGTGTTTTTATGCAATTTAAGATATTTTTTGGCTGAAATTGAGGAACTGGAGCAAAAGTCTGATTCAGAGGCAGAGAAAGCACTGCAGATGCTGTCTGGATCTGACCTCCTTGCACTCGAAAGAGCTTTTCTGGACCTACAGAAGTCCAAATGGAGAGTTCTCAATAGCTATGGAAAGCTAACATCCATAGCTTTCCATCAATGTGTAATAGTCCATACTTTGCTTCAGAATTAAAGACCCAAAACTGGCATCCAACGCTAGTCTCCTACCCTATTCTGGCGTCCAGCGCCTAAAGGAGAAGAGACCAGTGTCCAATGCTCATAAAGGACCTCCTAGCCAGCGTTCAATACCCTAGAGGCTTCCTAGCGTGTGGATCTCATCAAAGCTCAGCCAAACACTCACAAAGTGGGTCCCGGAAGTGAATTTTAGCACTAAAAGACTGTTTTACCCTTTTTATGTAATCCTTAGTCATTAGTTTAGTATTTAAGGGAGAAGATCACATAGCTAGAAAGGGATTACCAGCATATTTCAAATTTTACATTGTATTCTCTATCAGTATGCGTTTCTAAACCTCCTAGGTTGAGGGGAGGAGCTTTGCTGAGTTTTATGGATCAATAAAAGTATTACTGTTTCTTTTCAATCAGTGTTTGATTCTCGATTCTAAGATGTATCTTCGTTCTTCATCATTATGAATGCGTTGAAATGGAACAAGGTTATCTCATTCTACATGGGTTCAGAGTGTGTCTTTCATCGGACATTGATGAACTACTAACTTGATTATACATCTCTTAGACGGCTAATCCACGACTTCGTTGGGGACTTCTCGAAACATCAGTTCAGCTGAGGTATGGGGAGATTAGAGTCTTTGTGGTAGAGGCTAGAAGCCAAAGGCACAGCATTCTCTGATCCGGAAGATTCAACCTTGTTTGTGGCGTTTTGAGTAGGATCATTAAGGAGAATGGACTGCAGGAGCTTCACTCCCAATCAGAATGGATCCACACTAACCCTGGGGTTCAGATTTGGAGGAGCATTGGTGACCTCTCAACTAGCGTTGATCACGTACAGCCTGCCATAGAAGAAATGATTCACAGTTGAAGAAGACAGTAAAACCAGAGTTATCCAAAAGAATAAAGCATCTCCAAACCTTAACCATCTTCTTATCATTATAAACATATCAACCTAGTTAAGTTCTCTTTATTTTCTTTTATGCGTTTAAAACAACAAACCTACCTCTTCTATTCACCTGACTAAGATCTACAAGATAACCATAGCTTGCTTCAAATCACAATCCTAGTGGAATCAACCCTGACTCGCTCAGGTATTACTTGGACGACCCAGTGCACTTGCTGGTTCAGTTGTACGAAGTGTACGAATTCGTGCCACCAAGTTTTTGGCGCCGTTGTCGGGGATTGTTCGAGTTTGGACAACTGACGGATTATCTTGTTGCTTAGATTAGGTATTATCTTTAATTTTGTTAGAGTCTTTTATTTTATTTTCTTTTTTTTTTTGAAAAATAAAAAAAATTCAAAAAATTTTCAAAAACCTTTTCTTTTCTTTATTTAATCTTTGTTTTTGGTTTGAGTCTTTTGTTTCTGTTCTTGTTGAAATTTTCGAATTTCTTTGAGTCTTTTTCAAAAAATTTTCAAAAATAGTGTTCTTTGTTTGATTCTTGTGTCAATCTTTAAGTTTGGTGTCTTATGTCTTTTCTTCATAATTTTCGAAAATTGTGTCTTTGGTTTTCAAAAATTTTAAGTTTGGTGTCCTTTACATGTTCTTGTTTTCTTTGAATTCTTTGAGTTTTGTTCTTGGTATTCTTCTTGATCTTCAAAGTGTTCTTGTTTTTCTTCTTGTTTTGATCTTAAAATTTTTTAGTTTGGTGTCTCTTTGTATTTTTCTTTGCAATTTTCGAATTCTAGGTGTCTTAGTCTCTTAGATTTAAAAATTTTAAGTTTGGTGTCTTTTTGTTGTTTTTTTCTTTATTCATTAAATTCAAAAATAAAAAAAAATTAAATATCTTTTCTATCTTTTTACTCTAATTTTCGAAAATCATCACAAAAAAAATTCAAATTTTAATTTCAAAATCATTATCTTATCTTATCTTAGTTTTAAAATTTCAAAATTTAAATCTTTTCAAAATCAAATCTTTTTAAAAATCATATCTTTTTAAAAATCTTATCTTGTCTTTTTATCTTTCTTTAGAATTCAAAAGTATTATCTTATCTGATTTCAAATTCAAATTCTAAAATTCAATTTTAAAATTCAAAATTTAAATTTCAAATTTTAAAATCAAACCTTTTCAAAAATCAAATCTTTTTCAAATCTTTATCTTATCTTGTTTCAAATTCAAAATTCAAATTCAAAATTCAAATTTCAAATTTTATTAAATTCAAATATTTTCTAATCTTCTATCTTATCTTATTTTCAAATCTTTCTTAATTAGTTACTTGTTTTCTCTTTCTTCTTTTTCAAAACTTCTTAACTAGTTCTTCTCTCTCCTATTTTCGAAAATTCTCTTCTATCTCTCTCTCTTCTATTTTCGAAAATTCATCAATTAATTTTCAAATATTTTTAATTAGTTAACTTTTGATTTTCGAATTAAATAAATAAATAAAATAAAAATAAAAAATATTTTAATTCTTCTTCTCTTTTTATTCGAATTCTTCTTCTCCTTCTTCTATCTTCATTCTTCTTTCTTTTATCCCTCACATCTCAAGGGGACTTCTCTATTCTCTGGCATAGAAGCTTTTTTTCTTGTTGTATCTGTGTTTTCTTATTTATGACCAGGAACAGGGATAAAGAGCCTCTCTTTAGTCTTGATCCTAAACCTGAGAGGACTTTAAGGAGGAGCTTACAACAAGTTAAAGCACAACATTTTGGAAGAAACCTCTCAGAAAATTTCAAATAATAGGCAGAGAACATGACAGCCGAACCTAATCATGAAGGAGAGGCAAGAAAGGTTCTTGGTGACTTTACCATGCCTACCTCTAATTTCTATGGCAAAAGCATCTCTGTACCTACCATTGGAGCTAACAACTTTGAGCTTAAGTCTCAGTTAGTCTCTCTTCTGCAACAGAATTGCAAGTTCCATGGACTTCCACTGGAAGATCCACACCAATTTCTGTCAGAATTCTTGCAAATCTGTGACATTGTTAAGACCAATGGAGTGGATCCTGAGGTCTACAAACTTATGCTCTTTCCCTTTGTTGTTAGAGACAGAACTAAAATATGGTTGGAATCTCAACCAAAAGAGAGCCTAGACTCTTGGAAAAAGTTAGTCAATGCTTTCTTGGCCAAATTCTTTCCTCCTCAAAGGATGAGCAAAATCAGAGTGGAAGTTCAACTCTTCAGACAAAAAGAAGGTGAATCCCTCTATGAATTTTGGAAAAGATACAAGCAACTAATCAGGAGGATTCCTCCTGACATGCTCTCAGATGGTCTGTCTGAGATGTCCAAAATATCATTAGATAGCTCTGCAGGTGGATCACTCCACTTAAAGAAAATGCCTGCAGAAGCTAGAGAACTCATTGAGATGGTTGCAAACAACCAATTCATGTACACCTCTGAGAGAAATCACGTGCACAATGGGTCTCTCAGAAGAAAGGAGTTATTGAAGTTGATACTCTGAATGCCATTTTGGCTCAGAACAAGATCTTGACCCAGCAGGTCAATATGATCTCTCAGCATTTGAGTGGAATGCAAGCTGCAGCTGGCAGCACTCAAGAAGCTTCTTCTGAAGTAGAAGCTTATGATCCGATCCTGAGCAACCCACCATGAAGGAGGTGAATTACATGGGAGAACCCTATGGAAACACCTACAACCCTTCATGGAGGAATCATCCTAACCTTTCATGGAAGGATCAACAGAAGCCTCAGCAAGGCTTCAATAATAATCAAGGTGGAAGGAACCAGAATAGGTTCAACAACAGGCCACCATTCCCATCTTCTCAAGGGAATACGGAGAATCCTAAGCAGAGCCTTTCTGACTTAGCCATTCTAGTTTCCAGCCTCTCTAAGACCACTCATAGTTTCATAACTGAAACAAGATCCTCCATCAGAAATTTGGAGGTACAAATTGGTCAACTGAGCAAGAGAATCCCTGAAACTCCTCCTGACACTCTTCCTAATAACACTGAAGTAAACCCAAGAGAAGAGTGCAAGGCCATCACCATAGAGGTAGAGGCCAAATCTCGAGAGAATGGGATGGCATTAAACGCCAGTGAGGAAGACCTCACTGGGCGTTCAACGCCGAAACTGGCCAAGAGCCTGGCGCTGAACACCAGTGAAGAAGCCCTCACTGGGCGTTCAATGCCCAAACAGGTAGGGACTCTGGCATTGAACACTTGCAAGGACAGCCCTGCTGGGCATTCAATGCCCAACTTGGTAAGGAACCTAGCGTTTAACGCCAGTGTAGGGGTGCATGATGGGTGTTCAACGCCTAAAGAGCCACAAGAGCTGGTGTTAAACGCCAGTAATGGCACACCCCCTGAGTGCTCAATACCCACTCAAGAAATCCTGATCCAAGAACTAAAGGAAGCCATGACTCATATAAAGACCATAGAGGTTCCCTTGCATGCACTCCTGCAGTGCATGAGTTCTGATAAATACTCATCCTCTGATGAGGATGAGGACACTAGAGAAGAGCAAATTGCTCGGTACCTAGGAGCTTTTATGAAGCTGAATGCCAAGTTATTTAGTACAAAGCCATTGGAGAAAGAACCTTCAGTGCTTTCCAAAGAACTCAATACTTTGGTTCAGCTGAAGCTACCTCAGAAGCTCCTGGATCCCCGACGCTTCCTAATCCCTTGCACCATAGGCACCATGACCTTTGAGAAGGCTCTGTGTGACCTAGGGTCAAATATAAACCTCATGCCACTCTCTGTAATGGAGAAGCTGTGAATCTTTGAGGTACAAGCTGCAAATATCTCACTAGAGATGGCAGACAAATCAATAAAGAAAGTATATGACTCAGTAGAGGATGTATTGGTCAAGGTTGAAGACCTTTACATCCCTGCAAACTTCATTATCTTAGATACTGGGGAAGATGAGGATGAATCCATCATCATTGGAAGACCTTTCGTAGCCACTGCCAATGCTATCATTGATATAGCAAAGGGATAACTGATTCTGCAACTAGGGAAGGATCACATCTTGTTCAAGATGCCTCACCCTAACTCTCCCTCTGAAAAAGGAGAGATAACTGTACAACACTTAGTATTCCAATCATCTCTTTCAGTAAAGAGCTGTACTACGCCCCCCAAACATCAATTCTAAGTTTAGTGTTGGACAGCCATTAACAAGCACTGAGAACAAAGGTACTAAGAAGAAAGTACCTAAAGGCTGGAAGGACAAAAAAGTCCCCACTGAAGGACTTTCACTTGGCATGAGAGTCATCTTCACCAAGAAGCCAGTCATACCACATACAGTGAGTTGTGTCCTATCTCTAGAGCATGTGGAGCTCATTCATGAGAAGACAGGAAGAAAGTTCACTGTAAGGGGCAAAATTTTGAGCCCATATCCATCTCCGTAAGGAGCTAATCGTCAAGCTAGTGACGTTAAAGGAGCGCTTGTCGGGAGGCAACCCATCCCTAATTAATTATTCCTATTTCTTTTAATTCCTTAATTTTGTTTTTCTTTAAGTTATTTATTTAGGTTCATGATCATGTGCAGCATTCATAACAGAGACAGAAAGGTTCAGCAATGAAAACAGACCACTCGGGATGGAGTGTCTTACTGGCGTTGAACGCTAGCCAGGGAGCACTGGCTGGGCGTTCAACGCCCAAACTGGCAAACTTGCTGGCGTTGAACGCCATCCAAGGAGCATTGGCTGGGCGTTCAACACCCCAAATACAGAGGGCAGGGAATCCCCCTAGCCTCTTAGGACCAGTGGGTCCCACAGCATCTTTACCTATCCCACTTCTTCCCTCTTCTTTTTCACACTTTTCCATACACTCTTCCCTATAAATCCTAACCCAATCACATTCATATCACTTTCTCAAACCATCATAACCCCCACCCACTTCAAAATTAAATTTTCCTCCCATTTATCCCACCCATGACCGAAACCAACCCTAGCCCACTCCTATAAATACCCCTCATTCTAACCCTTCATACACACACCTTTTATACACATCCTAAAACTCCCTTGGCCGAATTGCCTTCCCCCTCCTTCTTCTTCTATTTTCTTCTTCTTCTACTCCATTCTTCTCTTTTCTTTATTTTTGCTCGAGGATGAGCAAAACTTTTAAGTTTGGTGTGGGAAAAACGTTGCTTTTTACTTTTCATTACCACTTATGGCACCCAAGGTTGGAGAACCCTCTAGAAAGAGGAAAGGAAAGGCCATAGTCACCACCTCTGAATCTTAGAAGATGGAGAGATTCATCACCAAATCCCACCAAGACCAGTTCTATGAAGTAGTGGCAAAGAAGAAGGTGAGCCCTAAGGTCCCTTTCAGGCTCAAGAAGAATGAGTATCCAAAAATCTGAAGAGAGATCCGAAAAAGAGGTTGGGAAGTCCTAACCAATCCCATCTAAGAGGTTGGGATCTTAATGGTGCAAGAGTTCTATGCTAATGCATGGGTCACGAAGAACCATGATATTAGTGTGAACCTAAATCCCAAGAATTGGAGCATCATGGTCCAAGGGAGAATCTTATATTTTAGCCCAGAAAGTGTAAGGTTGGCATTCAACTTGCCTCTGATGCAAGGAGACTCACATCCTTACACTAGGAGGGTCAACTTTGGTCAGAGACTGGATCAAGTGCTCTCAGACATCTGTGTGGAAGGAGCACAGTGAAAAAGGGATTCCCAAGGCAAGCCTACTCAACTTAGAAGGCTTGACCTCAAGCCTGTAGCTAGAGGATGGTTGGAATCCATCCAACACTCTATCATCCCTACTAGCAATCGGTCAGAAGTGATCATTGACAGAGCCATCATGATTTATTGCATCATGATTAGGAGTGAGGTGGAAGTACATGAGGCGATTCCTCAAGAACTGTACAAGATAGCTGAGAGGCCCTCCACCAAAGCAAGGTTGGCATTCCCTCACCTCATATGTCACCCATGCAATTCAGCTGGAATTGTCATAGAAGGAGACATCTTCATTGAGGAGGATAAGCCCATCACTAAGAAGAGGATGAAGCAAACTAGAGAGCATGCACATGAGCCTGTGTAGCCACCTCAACATGAGATCCCTGAGATACCTCAAGGGATGTATTTTCCTCTTCAAAGCTATTGGGATCAATGGCATACCTCTATAGGAGAATTAAGCTCTAACATGAATCAGTTGAGGGTGGAGCATCAAGAGCATTCAACCATCCTCAATGAAATTAGAGAAGATCAAAGGGCTATGAAGGAAGAACAACAGAGACAAATGAGTGAAATTGAAGAGATCAAGCACTACATTGGATCCTCAAGGAGGAGTACTAGCCGCCACCATTAAAGGTGGATTCGTTCTCTTAATCCCCTTTTTCTTTTGTTATTTTTCTGTTATCTGTCTGTTCTCTTGTTCTTATTGCATGATCATTTCTATCTATGTCTTAAAGTGATAAAATGTTCCATATGTCTCTCACCATTACTTAAAAGAAAATTTTATTTGAAAAGAATTGAGAGATACATAAATTTCAAGTTATGTAATAAGAATAGTTCAATTATCTTGATGTGATGGCATTGCTTTTGTTTTCCGAATGCATGAATAAACAATGCATATTTGAAGTTGAAATTAAGAATGTTGGCTCTTGAAAGAATGATGATAAAAGTGAAGTATTATTGGTAATCTGAAAAATCCAAAAATTGATTCTTGAAGCAAGAAAAAGCAGCAAAAAGCAAGATGCAATAAAAATAAAAAAAATTTTGAATGCGAAAAAAAAGAGAAAAAAAAGAAAAATAAAAAGCAGAAAAAGCCAATAGCTCTTTAAACTAAAAGGTAAGAGCAAAAAGCCAATAACCCTTTAAACCAAAAGGCATGGGTAAAAGGATCCAAGGCTTTGAGCATCAATGGTTAGGAGGGCCTAAAAGGAGTAAAATCTTGGCCTAAGCACTTCAAATAAAAAAGTTTCCCTAACTATATGCTTGTGGTGTGAATGTGTTAAGTGAAAAACTTGAGACTGAGTAGTTAAAGTCGTGATCTAAATCAAACAGAGTGTGCTTAAGAACTCTGAACACCTCTACCTGGGGATTCTAGCAAAGCTGAGTCACAATCCGAAAAGGTTCATCCAGTTAACTGTTTGTGGCATTTATGTATCCGGTGGTAATACTAGAAAACAAAGTGCTTAGGGTCACGGCCAAGACTCTAAAAGCTGTGTTCAAGAATAAAAAAGAACTAAACTAGGAGACTCAATAATATCATCTGGATTCTAAGTTCCTAAAGAGACCAACACTTCTAAGTTTCAATGGATAGTGAGATGCCAAAACTATTCAGAAGCAAAAAGCTACTAAGTCCCGCTTATCTAATTGAAACTGAGCTTCATTGAAAATTCTGAGATTTACTGTATCTTATTCTTCTTTTTATCCTACTTTGTTTTTGGTTTCTTGGGGATAAGTAACAGTTTAAGTTTGGTATTCTGATGAGCGGTATTTTATACGCTTTTTGACATCATTTGGATATAGTTTTTAGTATGTTTTATTTAAGTTTTATTAAGTTTTCATAGGTTTTAGCAAAAAATTCAAATTTTTGGATTCTACTTTGAGTTTTTGTGTTTTTATGCAATTCAAGTATTTTCTAGCTGAAATTGAGGAGCTGGAGTAAAAATCTGATTCAGAGGCAGAGAAAGCACTGCAGATGATGTCCGGATCTGACCTCCTTGCACTCAAAAGAGTTTTTCTGGACCTAGAGAAGTCCAAATGGAGCGTTCTCAACGGATATGAAAATCTAACATTCAGAGCCTTCCAGCAATATATAATAATCCATACTTTGCTTTAGAATTGAAGGCTCAAAACTGGCGTCCAACGCCAGCCTCCTGCCCTATTCTGGCGTTCAGCGCCCAAAGGAGAAGAGAACAGCGTCCAACGCCTATAAAGGACCTCCTAGCCAGCGTTCAATGCCCTAGAGGCCTCTTAGCACGTGGATCTCATCAAAGCTCAGCCTAAACACTAACCAAGTAGGCCCCGAAAGTGGATTTTAGCACTAAAAGACTGTTTTACCCTTTTTATGTAATCCTTAGTCATTAGTTTAGTATTTAAGGGAGAAGATCATAGCTAGAAAGGTATTACCAGCATATTTCGAATTTTACATTGTATTCTCTATCAGTATGAGTTTCTAAACCTCCTAGGTTGAGGGGAGGAGCTCTGCTGAGTTTTATGGATCAATAAAAGTATTACTGTTTCTTTTCAATTGGTGTTTGATTCTCGATTCTAAGATGCATCTTCGTTCTTCATCATTATGAATGCGTTGAAATGGAACAAGGTTATCTCATTCTACATGGGTTCAGAGTGCGTCTTTCATCGGACAATGATGAATGACTAGCTTGATTATACATCTCTTAGACGGCTAATCCAGGACTTCGTTGGGGACTTCTCGAAACATCAGTTCAGCCGAGGTATGGGGAGATTAGAGTCTTTGTGGTAGAGGCTAGAACCCAAAGGCACACCATTCTTTGATCCGGAAGATTCAACCTTGTCTGTGGCGTTTTGAGTAGGATCATTAAGGAGAATGGACTGCAGGAGCTTCACCATCAATCAGAATGGATCCACACTAACCCTAGTGTTTAGATCTGGAGGAGCATTAGCAACCACATACAGCCTGCCATAGAAGAAATCATTCACAGTTGAAGAAGACAGTAAAACCAGAGTTATCCAGAAGAACAAAGCATCTCCAAGTCTTAACCATCTTCTTATCATTATAAACATCTCAACCTAGTTAAGTTCTCTTTATTTTCTTTTATGCGTTTAAAACAATAAACCTACCTCTTCTATTTGCCTGACTAAGATCTACAAGATAACCATAGCTTGCTTCAAATCACAATCCTCGTGGGATCGACCCTGACTCGCTTAGGTATTACTTGGACTACCCAGTGCACTTGCTGGTTCAGTTGTACGAAGTGTGGGAATTTGTGCCACCAATGGCAGCACAGTGGGGACCTCTAATGGCAACAACATAGTGGTTGCAGTGAGTGGAGATACGGCTGAGTTGTGCTCCAATACTTCCACAGCAGAGCGATGACATTCTACACACTGGCGATGACAAACGAGCAGTTTAGTGACAGAGGAGGCTAGCAACAGCTACCTTCAATGAAGGAGAGAGAAAGAGAGAGAAGAGGAGAAGAGAGAGGGAAATGTAGAAGTGAGGGAGAAGGAGAGAGCATTTCAAAATTTTCCCAATTTTTCGGTCAGAATTATCCACGAAAAAATCCAATAGTAACGAGCTAACATTTATCAAAATGACACGTTTTATTTATTGACTTTATCGTTAGATTTTTCATCGGTAAATTCGACGGTAATATTGGAGCCAATAAAATCCAAATTCACACCAAAAATTACTATCAGAATTTGGGATAGAATACTGAATCTAACAGCAATTTTTTGGCCAAACAAATTTTGTGCCAATCCCTATGAAATTCCGACAGTAACGTCCCACTCAAAGTTTGACAGTAAATTCGATAATAAATTCGATAGATTTCAGTGAATTTCTTATAGTGACAAATCTCAACATTAACAACTTTTGTACAAATACAATTAAACAAAGAACTCCGCTAAAGAGACAATGAGGAATCTTTACAATGTGTACAATAGGTTGGTTATTTAGCCCAATATAAATTAAAAAAAAAAACAACCCACATTTTAGCCTAATTTCAAAAATCCCATTCAAATTTTAACCATCCAATCACTAATTGAAATCAGGTTTTCCCCAATTCCTTCTACCTCTACCGATGGCAACCCTCCCCCCACCCCTGGCACGTCCTCCTCTGAGCATTCTACCGCAGTGGCGCTAAAGACAGCTGAACCTCCATCAGCTACGACCGCAAGTGCACCCCTCTCCCTCGCATCCGCACTTCTTCCGTCGCCGGCAGCAACCAGTTCCGTCGGCGCCTGCTTCCCATCGTGATTCTTTTGTGGCACCGCCGGAGACCTCCTTCGTCGATTGAGTGGCGCGTCACTCGAGCCTGGGTTCTGGCTCTCTTCAGGACCAGTACCCATACTGGGGCTTGCATCCTGTGTCCGCCGCAGTAGCATCTCAGCCCGTTGAAGCCGTGACCACTGAACATGTCACCCTCATTGCTACTACGGCACCCACCATCTTCCGTCATCGACCAGCTACCATAGGTTAGTTGATTAATTTTTTAATGTGATGATAACTGTTTCACTTGCAACTAGTTGTACATGCAATGAATCTTGTTGAGTTGTTTGATTCTTCATAGTGAAGAACACCATGGTTGTAATTTCAATGTATTGGAATGTGTTGAACAAGTTGTTGTTATTGATGTTTGAATTTGATTTTATCTTAGCGCGGGAACACCATGGTTGCAATTTCAATGTATTCAATCCTTATTTGTCATGAAACAAATGGTTACTTTACTATGTATCCGGATGGTTGATTTTCATTGTAAAGATTGCTATTTGGGTTATGTTGTTGGGTTGTTTACTTTATCATGTATCCAGATGGTTGGTTTACATTCTAGTGACTGTTATTTGGTTTTACTATATTGTTAGCTTGTTTGAATCAGGTACTGTATGATGCGTGTCTTGTTCTTAAGCAACTTAGCTCGGTCTTTGAGACATTTTAAAGATTTGATTAAGTAAAGAAAATGTATACATGGTCCTCAGGTCAAGCTTCAGACTCGAATAGTCAATAAATTAATAATAAGTTTGCTTTTGTGTTTGATTATCATTCAATGTAAACATGTTGACTTAATATTAGATATATGATTGCTTTTGTCTTTGATGGTAATTCAATGTGAACATGATGAGATACCGTACAAAGCGGATGGTTACTTTACTATGTATATGGATGGTTGGTTTCCATTCTAGTGACTGTTAGTTGGTTTTACTATATTATTAGCTTGTTTGAATTAGGTGCTGTTTTATGCGTGTCTTATTTTTAAGCAACTAAACTCAGTCTCTTAGACCTTTCAAAGATTCGATTAAGTAAAGAAAATGTATATATGGTCCTCAAGTTGAGCTCCAGACTCAAATAGTCAATTTTTATTTGACATAAAACGGATGGACCGGTGATGCACCGGTGATCTTTGCCCAGAAAACCCTTTCCTACCTTGAATCTCTTGATATGATGTCTGGGAAGGTAATTAACAACCTTAGTTTTGTAGTGCACATGTTATTTTTTCCTTTTTCTTCTTTTAATTGCAATTTATTTGCATGATTTAGGAGGATAGAGAGAATATTTTAAGGGCCAGGGCCACTGGGAAAGCCGTTCTGACAAGCTCTTTTAGGCTTTTAGGGTCTCATCATCCTGGTGTGGTTTTAACATTTCCTGTTTACAAATCTAAGCTTCCTCCAAATCCAACATTGGAAGAACGCATTAAAGCAACAACAAGGTATGCTTCCTCATTTTCACTTCTTCTTGGTTTCTCAAGTTTATTTCTTAGATATATGAGGAGTATTTTCCATTTCTAAAATGCTCCAATGAGGTAGTAATTAAATATTATTTCGATTTTTTGGATTTTTTTTCCCAAAGAATAATAATCAAAACTTTCTTAATTCAACTTAAAAAGAGATTTTTTTCCATAAAAGAGAATTTTAAGGACCACTTTTTGGTTCAATTCTCAATTAATTGATAGTCCTTTTGATTGCACTAGTGTAAACATTTCAATTCATACACCATGAAGACAGGCTCCAATTGTCCAACATAGCACAGGTGACTTTGTCAATTATAGTCTCATTGCTTCCAGTGATAACCAAATACTGTGACAGCTTTTGCTTCATTCCCAATTCATGGAGTTATGGAGCTATTGTAATATGCATCCATGACAAAGTTTGTTTGTCAATGCTACATTCATTGCATCCCTTGACAAATGGCAGAATACTATTTAGCCAATGTGAAGATAACAATTGCATTCTCCATTATTAAGCTTGCTTTTGATTACACACTGTTTTTCATTTCATATCCTTAAATGGAATATGTCTGCTTTGAATTCATGTCCTGTCCAATATTTAGTTCAAATTCCATAATCACGTTAGTGGACTAGTCAGTTACTTTTACTTCACTCTGGTTGCTTACTTTTTGCCTGATTAGAAGACTTTGTTAAAAAATATTGTGAGCATGGTGCCTATTATAAACTAAAATTTTACTAACACGCTTAATCCGGTTTAAGTTAGTCATTTTTTTGGTGGTTTATATTGCTGATATTTATGTCATAGTACCATATGTCACTTAATTCCTTTGGTTGGTTTTTTTTGTTTATGTTCGATTGCAGGTCATAGAAGTGACGGACATGACTGAGCTAGAAACTAATGAGACAGAATGTGGTCATATTGTTGAATTAGATTTAGTTTACCATTCACTGAATTCAAGTATGCTTGGAGTTGTTGCAGTTAGATATAAGTGATTAAATTATAATAGACATGTTATTACATTGCTAAATCCTACTTAATTATGTCATATTCCATAATGTAAATATATCACAAAGTGTAAATTTTTTCAATTATAAAACATATGCCGTTAATATCATGAATATGTGATTAAGGAGAAGTTTAACCCAAAAGTGTTATAAGTTGTGGTCAATGACGAATATTCCAGATGTTCATTTCACTATGTTGGCAAATGGTTATTTTTATTCATATGTGGATGGTTATTTAAGTAATCACATGTTAAATATACTAAATGCTCAATTCATTAGGTGTGGAGATGGTTGTTTTAATTAGTAATTGGATGGTTATTTTATTAGATTCGGTTTACGTATAAACAGGTAACAAATGCGGGATGTTCAGTTCTCTATGTAGCTGGATGGTTATTTTACATGCTACGTGGATGATTGTTTTGTTGAACTTGGGACCTTCTCAAACTTATCAAGATTTGCAACAGAATTATGGAGTTTTACAAAAAGAACAAAGCATATACGTAATTGTGACTAGTAAAACATCACCATGCGTCTTACAAAAGAAAAATCCCTATATTCAATAAGATAAAATGTTGCAAAGTAAATTGTACTATTCAAATTTATCCGTCTATTTGTTTTCTCCCTTTGTCAGTCCCCTTCATGGGTAACCCTTAATTAATCGAGAGACTCACCTGATCCATTCAGTGAAAATTCAGAATCCAAATTGAGACAATTAAAATTTTATGAATCAATTTAATGCTAGAAATAAATTTCAGAGATTAATTTAAGTATTAACTCATCTATTTTTATTTTTTAACCTCTATCCAAACAAATCCTAATAAGGAAAGTCGAATAACTCACCACACAAAAACAAGAGACAACTACACAACAAAGTCAAAGCCTCGTTTTATATGGAGGAGACCATCTCCAAGTTGTAATCATGGTTCTGAAAACTGAATCGAACTACCTGGTCAAATCGAAAAAATTGTAGTCTAGTAGTTAGCTCGATTCAGTCAGATGGATAAACTGCCCAAATTGATAACTGGAGTTGAATTGAAAAAATTGGTCGGGAACCCATGAATTGATTGATCTGGTACCCAAACAATTTTTGAAAAAATAAAACAAAAACACATATCTATCTTTTTTGTTCTCTTCTCTTTATCTGCACCTCTTCTATTGGTTTTCTACTATCTAGACCTGCTTTTTTCGGCATTGTATCCTTTTGCCAGAGTCGCGTTCATCTCCTTGTCATTCTCCATTGTCCATCTCGGTCGTTCATCAATGTTAATCGCATCTGTGTTGGTCCTCCATTTTTCGGACTCAATACTCAAGCAAATCATAAGAACAAAATATGATGTGAGAGTAAGAAAACTATTAGAAGAAGAAAATGTGTGTGTGTGTGTGTGTGTGTGTGTGTGTGAGAGAGAGAGAGAGAGAAACGAAAGAAAAACTGATTAAAAGAAGAAGAGATGGTGGGAGGAAAAAAACTGAGATGTTTATCAGAGAAAAAGAGGCGAGGATAGAAAGAATGAGTAAGTTCAGAAGATAATAAGAGATTTATGTTTGGGTCTCATCAAATTTTGGATTTTTTTAAAGAGTAAATACCGTTTTCAACGCCTGTTCTTTTTGAAAATAGGCAAGCCACCCCTTAACATTTGAAAAATGACAAATTGGTTTCTGTCCACCTTTTTCATTAGACAATTAGGCCCTTCTGTAGCTCTCACTGTTAAAGTTGACAAAAAAAAGTTGAGGTGTAATGTTTAAGGTGTGACATGGCCTGTACACATCCTACGCAGATAGCTGCCTATTCGTTGGGACCATTAAGCCCCTACACACTCAGAAAAATGACGTCATTTTCGTTTGAAGAAAAATGTGTTTTGTGTTTGTGATGACAATAATCATCATTAATAGATGAACCATACTTTCTCAATTCTAACCTGAAAGAGATCATCATTGTCATCTATGTATTCCTTAATCTTTTTGTTTTTGTTAGCACAATGCTCCATTTCCCTCTAAAGCGCATTGCATATCCACAAAACCATGTGTGTATACAACTTATGCATTAAAATTTTGAAACTCTAATTGCAAAATTGTTCTCGTTTTCACCGCTACTAATTCGAGCTTTTGAATTCCCAAATTGAAGATTGAGAGATTTTACCTTTCACACACCCCAAATGCACAAAGAATGAAAAGGTGAACATTAATTATTCACTGAATTGAAGTCTTCTCATAATTACTCATTCAAAGAGTGGTAGCAAACTATGGGAGAACATCACAATAGAAGTGCACAACCTCTCGGTGGAAAGGCCAGTGTAGCAAAAAGTATATATGATATTGATTTGAATGCATTTCAATCTAGATTGAAGAGTTTATATTCATATTGGAATGAAAGTGAAATAGATTTGTGGAGCTCCTCTGATGCAATTATGATTGCATGTCCTCCACCTTCGAAAGATCTATGATATCTGAAATTTATTGCTCTGAACTTGTGGTTGCTTGGATTTGAGTTTGTAGAGAATATTGATATTTGTTACCCCCTCAATTTTTCAAAGTGGTGGAGAGTCCGATCTAAGACCTAGTGCTATCAGCAATAATGAATTACTTCTTGTGATAAGAATGACCTCTATTAAGACACTTATAACATTAGCATCCATTTACAAACTTCACATACATTAAATGAATGTTAAGACAAATGTTCTAAATGAATAAATTTATATGGATCAACCAGAATGTTATGTGCCATATGAAAATAAAAAAAAAGTTTGTAAATTAGTTGAGTCGTTCTGTGACTTAAAACAAGCGCTTAAATAATGGCATGATAAGTTTGATTAATCAGTAGTGTTATTAAGTAATTTCTCACATAATAGTTCAAAGAGATATATTTATTTAAAATTTATTAAGAATTATGGAGTATCTAAGGTTTGATTCCATATTCGAGTAACGAATGCATATCTAACTTCAAGAGATGAAGAATTTGAATGAAGTTGATACAATATTAGGCATAAAGATTTCTAATAATGAATTGGCTTTAAATAAAAAAGGTATTAAAATATTTAATCATCTCACAATTAAAGAAGCTCATACACCCTATGATCTTAATTTTAAATTAGACGAGAACATGGAAAGACCTGTAGGCTGTAGCATAATTAGAATATAATAGTGCTGTATAAAATTTAATGTATGCAATACAATGCATTATACCAGATTTAATATAGTATTTGTTATGTGTAAACTATCAAATTTTCTAGAGAATCCTAGAAACTAACAAATAAAAGCTATAACAAAGTTTTTTATTATCTCAACAAAACCATAAACTTGGGATTACATTATAGTGAATATCACATAGTTTTGGAAGGTTATATTTCGACGTAAGTTGGATTACAAATCTTAATAATAATAAATCTAGTTTAAGATGGATTTTCACCATAGAAAGTAGAACAATAAGTTTGGCCTTAAAAGAAACAAATATGTATTCCATATTCTATTATAAAGACTGAGTTTGTAGCTTTATAAACTTCAAGTAAAGACACAGAATGACTAAAAAATTTGTTATATACTTATATGAAATAAAATTAAGGCCACAACAAGTGAGAATCATTTCAATTTTTGTGATAACAAATCAACAATACTTTTACCATATAATAAGATTTAGAGGTAATGACCAAATCAGTACTCGAAAGATTCAAACGCTGACATTTTGGTACCTCACTATTGTTATTGACAAAATGGTCCTTAAAAGATTTTAAAATTTGACAAGCGTATCTATGAGTTCACCGGAGCACATTTCCGGCAAGCACAGTGCTGACATGGCCACTGCGTTTTGTTGACATGGCAAATACCCTCCCCAAACCCTAATTCTTCTCCTTCTCCTTCCCCCTCCCCAACGCACTCCCCCTTCCCCTTCCTGAATGCATTCTTCCCCCTCCCCAACCCTAATCCTTCCCTCCCCCTCTCTAACCCTAATTCTTCTCCTTCTCCTTCCCCCTCCCTAACGCACTCTCCCATTCCCCTTCCTGAATGCATTCTCCCCCCTCCCCAACCCTAATTCTTTCCTCCCCCTCTCTAACCCTAATTCCCCATCTCCAACGCACTTCCCCACTCCTCAGTCCAAAATCCCCCTTTCTAAACCCTAATCCCCTTCCCTTGCCTCTTTGAATTCTAATTCCCTTCCCAACACAGTGTCTCACACTCTCAACTCACTCTCCCCCAAAACAGTAGTAGAGCTCAACCTTCTCAGTCTTACAGAGCCAGTGTCATCGACACCGCACTGTCGCCATCTCGTCGTCGGGTCTTCTGCGTCCGCCAGTGTCTCCTTCGTAGCATTGTGTTGTCTACACGCCTTCACCGCTGTCGCCTTCACTGCTTGTATCTGCTTGCTGCTAGCCCCCAGTCATTACCATGCCTCCTCTGTCTGGGTTTCATCTTGGCTCTATCGTGTCCTGCCCCCTCTGTGTCTGGTGTTGGTGTTCTTCTTCTATTCTTGCTTTGGTGGTGTCTGTATTAAGTTTTATTTTATTTTATTTTATTTTATTTTATTTTATTTTGATTATTGTATATGAATTTGTTTCTGAGTTTTATTGTGATTAATCTTTTTGAATGATAATTTAACCTAAAAATTTGGGACAATTCATGATTTGGGACAACTCTGTTGATGTTGAGGTTGTTGTTGCTGTGAATGGTGGTGTTGAGGGAGGAAGAGGGAAGTGTGCGTTGGGGAAGGGGGAGTGGTGGAGAGAGAGAGTGGTGGAGGTTGTTGTTGCTGTTGATGTTAAAGTTGTTGTTGCTGTGAATGGTGGTGTTGAGGGAGGAAGGGAAAGTGTACGTTGGGGAGAGGCTTGTGATGCGGCGGGGACTGCGATTAGGGAGAAGTGTGCGTTGGGGATGGGGGCTGCGACAGGGAGGGAGAGGGAAGGGGAGGGAGTGTGTATTGGGGAGGGAACTTTGAGGGTGGTTTGCCAAGTCATCAAAACACGGTGGCCACATCAGCACTATGCTTGCCGGAAATGTGCTCCGGTGAACTCGTGGGTACGCTTGTCAAATTTTAAAACCTTTTAAGGACCATTTTGTCAATAACAATAGTGAGGTACTAAAATGTCAGCGTTTGAATCTTTCGGGTACTGATTTGGTCATTACCTCTAAGATTTATAATGAAAATTCTAGACACACAAGTTTGAAACATGAGTTTGTAAAGCAATTAACAAATATAAAAGAAATTTAGCGGATTTTTTGACTCAATGTTTGTCAAGGAATAAAATCAAAGAGGCTATCGGTAAAATCAAATTAAAATGTATTATGATTAAATGATAGGAACTCAACCTCATTTCACTGACCAATAATTTTAAAGTTTAATGGATACTAAAAAATTATTCAACAAATGGAGTAATAAGATATAAAATTTATTTCCTATAAATAAATTAGAAGGATAAATTAAAATTTTAATAAATTGATAATAATATTTATTAAAAAATTTCACATATATGAATATAAAAATTATATTATTTTAATAGAAAATTCTAAAAATTGTATTCTTGTAAATATTTATAAAACCAAAATGAACAGAATATTATTATATAAATATTTAAAATTATAAATTTTTAAACTCAGAATATAAATTATGTGTCTAATTTTTTGGTACTACGCATGGAATATTGATTTAATCAATTATACATTTCGTTAAAATTTTCAAAATTTATACTAAAAAAAATACTTAATTTTAGTACATATTCTTTACACATATACTTTATTAATTAAGTGTGCCAGTTTAATTATTGAGAATTCTAAATTTTTTTTGTTAAAGGGAATATAAAATTTCTTATTATTGCTTGGCAAAAGAATTCTTAGAGGTTTTATTATAATGTGCCAAAATATTATTATCAATCTAATAGTAACTTTAGATAGAAGAATATATCTTTAAAGATAATGATTTAATCGTATTTTAAAATCATAATAAAATTTATTTTTATCATCTTTTACTCGTTATTTTCCCAACATATATTATTGAGCCCCTTTACACATTCAAACAATTTTATATTTAAGTTTATCTAAGTTATTTAGTTTATGCTGAGACTTCTTCTTCTTTTTCCTCCTCCTCCTCCTCCTCCTCCTCCTTTTTCTTCATCTTTTTTTTATTATTGTCATCGTCACCACCACCATACTACTACATCCATCTCCTCCTCCTCCTTCTCCTCCTCCTCCTGTTTCTTTTTTATTTGAATTTCTTTGATCTCCTCCGTCCTTTTCTTCTTCCTCCTCCATCATCATTATCGTCATCACCAATAACACCAACATTTTGCTAACATCTTTATTGATTCTGATTCTCTGTGGTGATCGAATGAACCGAAAATATTATCAAAATAAAATCATTGTATAATACCAAATGAACTGAAAATGGTCCATTATATAAATTCAAATTCAGAAAAAACATGCGTCTCGAATGAACCGAAAATATTATCAAAACAAAACTATTGTAGAATACCAAATGAACCGAAAATTTTTCATTATATAAATTCAAATTCAAAAACACTTGCTTCTCGAATGAACCAAAAATTAGCTCAAAATAAAACTATTGTATAGTACCAAATGAATCGAAAATCATCCATTATATAAATTCGAATTCGATGATAACGATAACGACGATACGTATTAGAAGAAGACAATGACGATAACAATGATGGAGGAGAAAGATGAAAAGAAAGGAGGAGACAAAATTCCAATAAGAGGAAGAGGAAGAGATGGTGTTGGTGACAACGGTAACAAAATTGAAAAATAATAAAAAAGGAGGAGGATAAGAAGAAGAAGAGGAGGGGAGAAGAGAACATGAAAAAGAAACGCGTAACTCAAATCACTTGAATGAACTTGAATGTAAATTGCTTGGATGTGGAGAATTACTCTATATTACTGGCTGCTTTGATCACATATCCTTTTGTTGCATTGGCAAATTTATAAGGTTAGGGAATTTAAAAGAAAAAAAAGGTTAAATATTTAAAGAAAGAGAAGAGTTAATATTCAATTTGGTCCCTAAATTTACATGCGAACCTCAATTTAATCCCTACAGTTTCAATTGACTTTTTTTAATCTCCAAACTTTTCAAACGTAATTCACATTAGTCACTGGGACAATTTTCGGCACAAAAACGTTAATGAAGCATTGACATGGACAATCAAATGTCATACTGGAACTTACAAAACGACGTTGTTTGGATTTTGGCGCTTAAATAGTCCAAAAATGATGCCGGATTACTTGTTTTAGGAGAAAAACGTTTCAATAAATACCACTTATGATGTTTTTTTGGACTATTTGAGTGCCAAAACAAAAAAATCGTCGTTTTATAGAGTCCAACGTGGTATTTGACTGTCTACATCAGCATTCCGTTAATGTTTGTGCGTCGAAAATTAGCCTAGAAGCTAAAGTGAGTCACATTTGCAAAGTTTGAAAACTAAATAGAGACAATTAAAATTTTAAGGACTAAATTGAAGTTTGCGTATAAATTGAGGGGCTAAATTGAGTATTATCTTGAAAGAAAAACACTACTAATTTTTCCATTCCAACTCAGAGTGTGTGTGGATGAGCAGAAGACATTTATCTTTCCTCACACCAAGTGCTCATAATTCAACCGTTGACTTGGGTACAAAAAAGTTTAAAACTTCGAGCCAATTATTTCACTTACAAACTAGCGTCTAGCTAAGATTAATTGAAGGTGAATACCCTGATTCGCCGAAAAAGTACTCCATCCCACCACCAAGAAAAAGGAAAAACTACCAAAAAGAAAAAACAAAAAAGGGTTACAAACTCTTCCATGGCTCCACCTCCATCCCACCACAACTCATTATTCAGCATGCAGAGTGGATATTTTCATGTGATACTCAAATATGAATTTTTTTTTTTTTTTTACATAATGCAATTTTTTCTCTTGTGTATTTTCTGTTAATCTGACTTAAGGGTTAAAATTTGATGATAAAAATCACATTTGAGTTATGAAAAAAGAAGAGAAAATCCATTCCGCATTCAGCATCTATATGCAGCCCTTCTCAAGCCTTGATATGATTTTAAGAGTCTGTTTGACAATTTTTCAAATCAAATTGCCATTATGTAGGGTCGAGTTATACATAAATAACGTTTGGCAATTACTCAGATTTTTATTTACTTTATTTTTTTCGATTGTAATTACTTAGATTTTTGGGTGAGACGTGGACTGGCTAATTTTAACATTTGTGCTACATCAAAAGATAGTTATTATTTCAGGGTCTGTGTTTCATCACAGCTTCTATGCATGAAGACCACTTTAGTCATTGTTTCGGAAAAGAGACAAAGAAAAAGAAATTTATTTAAAGAAAGAACCAAATACAAAAATATATAAAGGTGTTTTTTCCAATCCTCTGTCCGCCAAAAAATAGGGATCAGACACAATTTTGGCATTATGGGAGACACTAACTAAACCTAGACATTACTCGAGACCATTCACAAGAAAACCCTTAGTGGGGTTTTTGGTAAACAAAAGTGCCATAGGCCTAAAAAACCAAATAGCCTACACTAAAACAGGAACATTTCGGGGCAGAGACATCCCCATAGCATCACTGATCAAGAGTTGCTCGATCCCCACAGGGGCCAAGTTCCAGTATTTAGTGTTGGGTGACTGAGTGTATAGTGTGGGTGACTGTTGTGTCGTTATCATGCTATAATGCCTAGTATTGAAAGTTGTCCAACCTATTCTCCTGACCAAAAAATGAAAAGACCATTCACAAGAGAATCTAACCACAGCTCATCAAAACCATTCACTTAAAGATGACCTCAAATCAAAATATCTCAAAAACGAAAATTCTCCATTAAGAAACACTGGAAGTGTTAAGGTGAAAGGAGCTCGAGCCAAGCAAATAATGGAGCCACGTTCTTATGAAACCATTAAAGGCTTGTTACCTACTCAATGGAAATCAGAGTCATAAGCAAAATTTATAACTAAATGACATACATGACATTCATCAGAAATCACATGATAATTATTATTTTCTTCCCTCTCTTAGGTGATTCTATAAACAAATTATTGGCCTTATTTTGGGAGAACATTTTTCGGAAAAAAAAAATAATTAAAACAGAGAAGAAAATCCGTTTCTATAGTAGCAAAGCCAAGGGTACAGTTTATTGTATATAAATCAAAACTTGACAAGAAAATCATGATCTTAAAACTGAAATTGGAAATTAACGACCTTCAGCACCAGTTATAAAAACGGAAATGATGGTTGCATTAAGAACCCGGTCATAAATCATAAATTGCTACAGTTATGCGGCTCCAGATTATCTTCAACCTAAAAATAAGGGAATAAAGGTTTACAATACATAGCAAAACATGATCAACTGGTCTTCGGATCGGGCATGGGAAAGAGGCTGCCGCTTGCACCCCTTGGTGGTGCAAAACCCAAGAACTTCTGCAAATTTGTTCGGATGCTAATGGAACATAAGAAGTATAGAAATGCCATGGAACAATCAGTGGGGTCACTACCCTGTAACCCTCGATGGCTCATCTTCATAACAAGACCAAAAGGTTTAAAGGGTAATTTGGCAACTACCTTGCCTTCAAAGAGTGAATTTAGCAAACCAAAGACCACAAAGAGAACTAGCGCAACCACACCCCCAGACTTGAATTTGAAGAGAGACAAGTCACGACTGGATTCTTTCAGGCTTGTCTCAACACGGTCAATTTTTTTGGTCTTAGACTTCTTGATGTTGATTTTGTTGCTCTCTGTCTTCATTGTCTCAAGCTTCTTGGAGGCTTTGTCGATTGAAGAGCGAAGGTTCTTGTATGAATTGGTGCGGTAGATCAGAACCCATGAGATAGCCTCACAAACAATAGCTGTGCAGAAGGAGATGCCCACTACAGTTAGACCATCTGAGTACTTGAAATCTGAGAAAGGATTTGCCATGGAATGGAAGGAAGAATTTACGGGAAAATTATAGAATTAGAACTGGATGTTGGTCTGAACTGTTGTTTTAAGCTTCCAAAGCCTGTTAATATATAGAGACCAAATCATATATCATAGTGTAGGGTACGATAAATGATTTTTATAATTAAATTTATACTATATATATTAATTCATTCTAACCCATACAACATGTTTACAAATAATAAATATAAAATTATGAAAATACCAATTATCTCCACATTATTAACATAAAACTCATTTTCACAAATATGTGTGAATAACTATTGTCCTTCCCTTCCACAATACACAATAAATAACCATCACAGAACTTGACTTCGGCTACTTGCAATCCATGTGCTTAATGTATAATTAACAAATCTTAAAGGGGAAAAAATCCTTTAAGAAGAAAACAAAGTGAAAGAACTGATGGATGTAGAGCGATTTATATCAAGTTATCGACATCCCATTCCTGTCTGAGTGTCTGTCATGTTTAACAAAATGCAAACATCATGGCATTAAGAAAGTGATTTGTGCAGAAAAACAAACAGCAACCAGGGACTTGTCACAGATGTCTTGATGTTCAAACATAAAAAGCTCATACTGATTTGGTTGTAAAAGTGAATATCCATAAAATTAAAGAGGCAAGAATTAGGAAGCAAATTTACCTGGGCTAGCAAGGAAGCTTCCCTTCAAACTATGTCTCCAATTTCAAGATAAACTACAACTTCAGAAATATGAAAGTCACATAAAGTGCAATCACATAATAACACTACAGAAGCAACTAACATTATATAAAGTATAACCAATTAGCAATAAATAATCATCATTTAATTTTGTGATTGGTAGAGACTAAGGGAAGAGATTTAGAAAAGAGGATCTGTAATTTTTGAGAATCAATATGATACACGGTGCAACCTACTTATAGGTGTTTAGTCGTGTGAAAAAAAGAGAGGAGAAAGATAACTATTTAAGTTAAATTCAGATAATAATTCAAGTATCTAACTACACCATCCTAACTAATATTTAAATACTCGAACAGTGAGAAACTAAACACATATCTAAGAATGTTAATATACACATAGCAGCAACTAAATTACCAGAGCTACATAATAAGGATTAAAACTCTTCAACATCTATACACACATTAAATGAGTAAATGCTCATATCAAGCTGGTCCTAGAAATTATTTTTGAATCAACTTGGTAACCGATATTTTCCCATGAATCAAATTAGACATTGTGAAAACTTCCATTAACAGAATGCTATCGCGAACTGTTAAGTGCCAAAGTGGCACTCAAGCAAGACGAGATTGTTTCGTTGTTGAGTGAATCCCACGAAAACGTCATATTTGCCCTTCAAACACCAAATACAAAAATGAATTCACACCCCACCCCACATTAACTACTATTTCCCAGTAAAACAAACAAATTCTTATTCTTCCAACTCATCTTATGTCATCTTCTAGCCACTGTAGTACCACCTGATGACAAACCTATCCATGCAAGGACTCCATTAATGAATCGCAGGACGAACATGATTCACCGAGAAAATATCAGTACCACATTGATTCAAAAAATATTTGGGAACCAACTTGATGCAAGCATAAAAATTTAGGGACTAGGTTGAACATTTGCTCCAAATTAGATCATAAATTCTGTGCATAATTAATTCCAAGTTTCTATTAATATTTGAGTAAAAATCAACTCGAATCAAGTGATGGATCAAAGAACATCCAAATCTTCTTATTAAGGCAATACAAGATTGACATTAAATCTTCTTATCACACGAATCGCAAGTGATCGGAAAGCAAACATATATATATGGGCTTTTGCGACCTAAATGTTTAGATTTTGAATGTAACCGTCAAAAAGATTGGCCAGCCTCTCTACCCACTGAAATCTGAACTCCAACGGGTAGGGGTTGGACACAAAAGAAAAGATGTGATGTCAAAAGCCTTTGACTTCTAAGTTCTAACTTTAAGATCAACCAATATCCAAAACAGATAATAATAGCAACAATAACAATGATGATAACAAGAATAACAATCATAAAGAATTGAAGTTGGAAGACGCATTAGGACGGAAACAAATCAAGATAACCAGCACAAAGACGAAAGCGAAGAACACATGAAACAGAAAATTGGAACCTGCAGTTGGCTGTGACTGATGTGGAAGACGAGTGGAGCCGCTGCGAAAAGTGAGGACCGAAGAAAAACAGCGATGGGATTAGATTATTTGATCTGAGAAAGAAGTAAACAAAATAATTTGAGATCGTG
Organism: Arachis hypogaea; assembly: GCF_003086295.3. NCBI lineage: Eukaryota > Viridiplantae > Streptophyta > Magnoliopsida > Fabales > Fabaceae > Arachis > Arachis hypogaea. The sequence goes on along the minus strand of NC_092051.1, from coordinate 126,968,779 downwards.
CGACAGGTTTTTTTTTTTTATATGTTGGACGGAGTATGAGAAGAATTTTAAAATAGAGAAGAATGAGCCCTGTATGCTGCGGCCTTTATTGCTGAGCCCACTTATAAATCAATAATGACAATTATTATCACTACAAAAATTAATAATGTTATTTTTTATTTTTTAAAATTCTTCTTTATCTTTGTTGTTTTTCGTCAATGTTTTTTTAAAAATAATTTTAGGATAATATGCAAGAAAAGAATGAAAAAATTACTCTCTTTAATATTAAAAAAATTTAATCATTTATTTAAGACCATAATATGAATCAAAGACGAAGGGATTCTTTAGATAATTTTAAAAGTACTTAGTTAATAGTAATCATAGATAATAGAGAAGGGAGTTTTTGGATAATTTTAATTTCTATAAAATATCTTTTCTTGAATAATATTTAAAATAAATATTTTAAAAAATAAATCATCAAAAATTCTGTTGAATGATCAAATCGCTAAAAAAATTATTTTTTGAATTTATTAACAATAAAAATATTCTAAAAAAATATTTTAAAATATGATAAAATAACTAATTGTTAAATATATAATTTTAGAAAAAGACTCTATAGATGGGATTTTGATACAATTTTTTGTGAATATGATTAAAAATTAAAATATTTGTTATTTTTAAAATTTGGTATTTTTGAGTCAAGTAATATCTTTTGAAAACTTTTGCTCATGGCCAAAAATAATTTTTAAAAAAATAAAAAATAAAATTTAGATATCAATTTTTTTTATACACTTTCTAAATAACTATCCAAATATTTTTATAAATTTTCATATTAATCACTTGCATAATATCAAAAAAGTGCTTGCACAAACTTCTATTAGTAGCACCAAATATAATGTTATTGAGATAAACATACTCCCAGAATGATAATTTTTTTTATTTAAGATAAATAATGTTATATCAACCTTCTACGAATTTTTTGCAGAATCTACAGAGCCCACAACGACAAAGACGTGGATGATCCTTGTAGATGGGTTATTCAACAAACTCAAAAGTGGAGCAAGGATTCTTAAAGATCAACAATACAATACAAGAATATGAGTATCCCTCAAAACTAGATGGTAACAAATGAAGCCTCATTCAAGAAGCTCATTGTTGGTATTTAAATTTGTCTAGATATTTACATGTTATTGTTGTTGTTATTATTTTCTTTTTTTTTTTAAATAAAATTAAAAATTAAAAAAATAATTTTATTTTAATATTTTTTATATTAATATCCAAAAAAAAAATATGAAAGTCACCAGTAATAAGTTGGCAGCAGATCAAAGTAAGAGAAAAGATCTTTAGCAGCATGAAGATATTGAATAACAAAATCATGCTCAGCTCATCCCCAACCTGTCATCGAAAATAACTGCCAAAACATGTGCGAGTGCTGAGATTTTCTTCTTTAGTTTGTATTGATGTAGGAATATTTTTTTTATAGATATTACAAGTTAGTCTAAAGAGATCATTATTGTCGGTAGAAATTTTAAAAGAAGTAGTTATTTTAAAATTTCAACAAATAGAGATAAAAAAAATTCTCAAAGAAGATTGTTGAAGGAATTTCAAAGAATCAGTAAAACTAACATTATTCTTGGTATGCAGTTTTTTCGCTACATTTTATTTTAAATTTTCTTTCAGATCTAACATATAAATTTCATCGTTTTCTTTAAATTTTTATGATATTAATGTGATTTATATATTGTCTAAATCAAAAGTGTCTTTAAAAATGTAAATAACCACTCCATCAACTGTTATATCAAAGATTATAATATGATTTATTTTATAATTTTAGTTTATTTCTTCTGTACTTTTTTATAATTATTTAATCAATATTTTTGTAAAATAATATAATATTATCATAATATAATATATTTTATAACTCTTCAAATTATCTAATGATAAAAATTAGAAGAAGATTAGGATACTGGTTAAATTATTCTATCTAATATTCTTAAGAATTTTATTTCAGATTTAATCATGAGCGAGCTATGATTAAACTTAATTTCATAAAAATTATTAAAAACATAATTAATTAAGTTGTCACCAATGGTGTTAAAAAGTTTCGGTTAATAAAAAAATAAAAATATATATATTTAAAAAAAGACTAATTAAATTAAATTCATAAATAATAATAAAGTAAAAGATAACCGTTTGAACGGATAAGATAGAGTGTTAGTACTTTTTTCATTCATAATCAACCCCCAAATCTAAACTCTGGTATTACAGTTTTTTATTTTTTTTATTTATTTTTTTTTCTTTTACATCTAGTTAATCATTCCATTTTTTGTGAAAAATTTGATTAATAGCGACTTCAAATTTCATAATACGATTTCCTTTAAAAGTGACGAATATCTTTCTCATCTCTAGATCGCCATCAAGTTACACCGTTCCGGATAAGAATGTTGCGACAATTTGACTACTCTACTAAAGACATTTTTTGTAGGTCAAGCCTTATATTAATTTTTTTTTTCATTGATCTTTTTTTCCTTAAATATATATCTTGTATGTTAATTTGTATTTATATTATTTGTACATAAATTGTTCCATTATTTTTCATCACATGTACTCACAAGCTCTAAATCCGAGCTCAATACCCATAAGTTAGATAAAAGAATAAGCTAAGTAATGTTGTTTTGTGAAACCTTCGGTACTTTTATAAGCACATAAAAATTTCTGTCTCGAATTTATCATCTTTTTCATGCATGAATAAAATTTTTACTATTAGCCAATGTATTGGTGTTTGAAAAATTCAAAGATCTGATAAAGAGTCTAAAGCCATCACGTTCACATTATATGTACAATCTTAGAACCTTTTTTTAAGAATCAAATCTTTACATTTCACTAAATGATTTTTGTTATTATTTTCTTTAATGCTAATTTTGTTTTCCCATATGTTGCATATACATTATCCAATTTTGCAAGGATATCATCAAATAAATAAATTAACTAAAAAAATAGTGATAATTAACTTTATGATACTATTTAATTAGGAGTTATTTGTAATATGTCTTAGAATATTATTAGTTTATTTAAGTAAGTGTCAAAAATTTAAATTTTACTTTGTATATATAATAATTTATTGACAATGACAAATTTTTAAATGGAGTTCAAATTCACAACAGATTAATTCTTGATTTATTGTGTTAGAATATACTGTGAAAAAAAAAACTAAAATAAAATATCTATACATAAATTTTACTTTATATAATTTTGTCCCTATTGTTAATTTTTTAGGGTCTCCCTAGTTGTCGCCTGATGAAAATGTGAATTTGAGTCAAATGATTTAATAGTGCTTAAACAAATATGGTCTCAAATGAGAAGGCAAGAAGACTTTATTGAAAAATTTGAAGATATTTCTTATCTGCTTTTCATTTCTATTGATACTCAATTATTAAGGGTTATGCTCCAATTTTAGGACTCCTAATACTAGTGCTTCATATTCAATCAGTTCAATTTGATGCCAATCGAAAAATACTCCAAGTTGTGCCTAAAGATAAAATTTATTATTATTGTTCTTTGATGCGTGAGCATTTTGTCTATCTTTTTCTAGTGAATTTGTATCTAAATTGTTGAATTTAATTAAGAATTAATTATATTTTAGCCATTATGGATGCTATTTTGAATTTTGTACAATACTGTTTATTTTAGATAGCATTTGGCGGAATTTGATGGAGTTTCTGCAGAAAAAGAGAAGAAGCCAAGGAGATGACCAGCGAATACCGACGCGGACGCATGGCTCACGCGACCGCGCGGAATGGAGGAAATCGCAATGACGCGATCGCGTGCCTGACGCGATCGCGTGGACTGGAATCTGCACAAATGACACGAACGCGTGGACGACGCGGACGCGTCACATGCACCACGTGCAGAAAATGTAGAAAAACGCTGGGGGCGATTTCTGGGCTGTTTTAACTCAATTTTCAGCCCAGAAAACACAGATTAGAAGCTGCAGAATGGGCAGAACAAGTGGTCCTCATCCATCAACTGAAGATCTGTTAATTAATTCAAATTTAAATTCAAATCTTAAATTAGGAAAAGATATTATCTTAAGTTTAATTTTAAATATTAGATTTTAAATTTATTAGGATTAGTTATAAAAAGGGATCTGATGCCATCAGATTGGAGGACGGTACATTTGGACCTGAATCCTTATTTTCTCTTTTCCATGAGTAACTAAACCTCCACTGTTAAGGTTAGGAGCTCTGTCTATTTCTATGGATTAATTTTATTGCTTTTACTATTTTAATTTATGTATGGATTTATAATTTAAGAATTGTTTTCGCTCTTTATTTTATGAATTTGGGTGGAACGGAAGTATGACCCTCTTTTTATTTGAGTTCTTGTAAAACTTGGAAAAGCTCTTTATCTGAACAACAGCTTGAAAACTATTTCTCCTAAATTTTAATTATCTGAATTTAATAGGATACGTGACATATAATCTTTTTACCTCTTGGATAATTAGAGATTTTGTGGCATATAAACTAGAAATTGATTATCACCCTCTAATTGAAATTAATTGACCAAGGAATTGGTAGTTAATGAATTTTAGAGGAGACTAGGAAGGTCTAAGGAATTAGGGTCTAGTCACATACAATTTGCCATAAATTAAATCCTGCATAATTAAATTAGTTAGTAAGAAAAGTTAATTCGGAAAAATAAATAACTCTGAAACCTTAACTATCTTTTCTATATATTATTCCCATCTTAATTACTTGCCTTTCTTCAATATTTTTGATATTGTTTAATGTCTTTTATATTGCATCTCAACACTATTTTCTGTCTGTCTAACTAATCCTATCAAACGCTATTGTTGCTTAATCCATCAATCCTCGTGGGATCGACCCTTACTCACGTAAGGTATTACTTGGTATGACCCGGTGCACTTGCCGGTTAATAAGTGTGGTTATAAAAATACCACACCAAATTTTTGGTGCCGTTGCCGGGGATTGATTGTGATTGACAACTACTCCTTGTTTGATTGCTTAGATTAGATAATTGTTTTTCTAATTAAGTTTATTAATTTTTATTTCTCATTTTTTTTCTTTATTTTTTTTCTTTATTTTTTTTCTTGCTTTTCGTTTCCCTTCCTAGTCCCCGTGCTTTCTTTTTTTTGTTTTACTTCGTTTTACTTTTAAAATTTTTTTTCTTTCCAAATTTTCGTCCGTTTCGTATTTGCCTTTATTTTTTTATTTTATTTCTTTTCAATTAATTCTGATTTTTTTTAAAAAATTTTATTTTATTTTTGTCTTTAATTTCAAAAAAACAAAAAAAATTATTTTAGTATTAATATTTTTCTTTAATTCCTGAAATTAAATTTGGTGTTACCCAGTTAATTTTATTTTAATTTTTCTGTTTATTTTTCTTTTTAAATTTTTGAATTTTTTTATTTATCTATTTAATATTTTTATTTTATTATTTTACACAGGTTACCTCACAGGGACTTCTCTGCACTCTGACGTAGAGAGTCCCATTTTTTCTTGTTTTCTGCTTGTGTATGCGCAGGAATAGAGACAAAGAACATCTCTTAGACTTTGATCCTGAACCTGAAAGAACTTTCAGGCGGCGTTTACAACAAGCAAGACTTTGCAAGACTGCAGAATCCACTATGGCAAATAATAACGCTAACGCCAACGTGGTAAATCCTAATGGGGATGATCAACAGAGGAGAGTGCTTGGCTCTTATTCTGCCCCTACTGCGGATCTTTATGGAAAAAGTATTGTGGTGCCTCCTATAACTGCAAACAACTTTGAGTTGAAGCCACAATTGGTCACCTTGATGCAGCAAAACTGCTAGTATCATGGACTTCCTCATGAAGATCCAAATCAGTTCATATCTGATTTTCTGCAGATATGTGATACTGTGAAGACAAATGGAGTGAACCCAGAGGTGTACAAACTCATACTTTTTTCATTTGCTCTGAGGGATAAAGCAAAGCTATGGCTAGATTCCCAACCAAAGGAGAGTCTGAATACGTGGAAAAAGGTTGTCACGGAATTTCTCACTAAATTTTTCCCACCAAGGAAGCTGACTAAGCTTAGGTTGGAGGTTCAGACTTTCAAGCAAAAGGAGGGTGAAACTCTTTATGAAGCTTGGGAGAGATACAAGCTACTGACTAGGCAATGCCCTCCTGACATGTTCTCCAAGTGGACCCAACTGGATATCTTTTATGAAGGCTTAGGAGAGATGTCAAAGATGAGCTTAGATACCTCTGCAGGCGGTTCATTGCACAAGAAGAAGACACCAGAGGAGACTATTGAGCTGATTGAATTGGTTGCAAGCAACCAATATTTATACTCATCTAACAGGAATCCTGTGAACTCTGAGACCGCTCAGAAGAGAGGCGTGTTGGAAGTAGAAGCTGTTAATGCTCTTCTTGCTCAGAACAAGCTTATGTCTCAGCAGATAAATCTACTTACTCAACATATGGGTGGCATGCAAGTCTCAGCTATCAACACTCAAAATCCACCCCAAGAGACCTCCTATGACATGACAGGTAACTTTATGCAAAATGATAATTATGATTATGCTCAACCCTCTTCTGAACAGGTGAATTACATGGGGAGTGGTCCCAGAAATCCCAACAATGATCCATATTCTAAGACATACAATCAGGGATGGAGGAATCACCCAAATTTTGGGTGGAGAGATCAACCTCAGAGATCTCAGAACTTCAATAATAGTTCTCAGGGTGGTTTTCAACAGAACAACCATAATAACCGCCAATTTCAGTCTCGGCAACAACAACCACCTCAGCAGGCAAATTCTAAATCCCAAGAAGATCCTAAATGGGAGATGATGATGAGTTTCATACAAGAAACCAGAGCCTCCATTAGAAACTTGGAGGTGCAAATGGGTCAAATGAGCAAGCAATTACCTGAAAGGTCTTCAAATACATTCCCTGGTGATACAGTAGTGAACCCAAGAGAAGATTGCAAGGCCATTCAATTGAGAAGTGGTAAGGTAGCTAGTTCTGAGACTAAGGTCAATGAAGATCTAGTTGAAAAGGAAGCTCTAGAGGAGAAGAAAGAAGAAGTAGAGCACGCCCCTCCTAAGCGTGCAGACAACCCGTTTCCTGACTCTCTTGACACTTATCCCACCTTACCAAAGGCCCCTGAATACAAGCCAAAAATGCCATATCCTCAGAGGCTTCAGAAGGCGTCCAAAGGAAAGCAATTCTCTAAATTTTTAGATGTCTTCAAGAAGCTGCAAATCAACATCCCTTTTGCAGAGGCTCTGGAGCAAATGCCTCTCTATGCTAAATTTATGAAAGAGTTGTTGACACACAAGAGGAATTGGAAGGAGCAAGAAACCGTGGTGTTAACCAAGGAATGCAGTGCTATTATTCAACACACCCTTCCTGAGAAGATGCCAGACCCAGGGAGCTTTGTCATTCCTTGCACCATTGGAGAAGTCGGCATTCAGAGAGCTTTATGTGATCTTGGAGCTAGCATCAACCTCATGCCACTTTCAGTGATGAAAAAGCTTCAAATTGAGGAGGTAAAACCTACTCGTATTTCTCTTCAACTTGCTGACCGTTCTATTAAATTACCTGTAGGTGTGGTTGAAGATTTACTTGTTAAAGTAGGACCATTTATTTTTCCTATTGATTTTGTTATATTAGACATGGAAGAGGAGGTAAAACCCTCTATTATACTTGGTAGACCCTTTTTAGCTACAGGTAGAGCTCTGATTGATGTACAAAAGGGTGAATTAACCCTGAGGGTCAATGAAGAACAGGTGGTCCTAAATGTTTTTGAAGCTCTCAAGCACCCTAATGATTCTGAGGGGTGTATGAAAATAGATGTTATTGAACCACTTGTTCAAGAAGTACTGGAAGCTGAAGTACTTGATGATGTTCTGGATCCTATTTCTGAGTGTGAATTAGTTGAAGTTGATGATTCACCACCCCAAAAGGAGCTGATGAACACGCCTATAAGGGAGAAGGAAGCCCCCAAGCCTGAGCTAAAACCCTTACCCCCTTCTCTGAAATATGTGTTTTTGGGTGAAAATGATTCATATCCAGTAATTATTAGCTCTTCCCTGAAGCCTGAAGAGGAAGAGGCGCTTATTTCAGTGCTCAGAAGCCATAAAACAGCTCTTGGGTAGACCATTAGTGACTTAAAGGGGATTAGTCCAACCAGGTGTATGCACAAGATCCTTCTTGAAGATGATGCTAAACCAGTTGTGCAACCACAAAGGAGACTCAATCCAACTATGAAAGAGGTGGTCCAAAAAGAGGTAATGAAATTATGGGAAGCAGGTATTATTTACCCTATTTCTGACAGTCCTTGGGTAAGTCCTGTGCAGGTAGTTCCCAAGAAAGGAGGGATGACGGTGATCAAGAATGAAAAGAATGAGCTTATTCCTACAAGAACAATCACAGGATGGAGAATGTGCATAGATTACAGGAGGCTCAACACTGCTACAAGGAAGGATCATTTCCCCCTCCCTTTCATTGATCAGATGCTTGAGAGGTTAGCTGGTCATGCTTTTTATTGTTTTCTAAATGGATATTCTGGATATAATCAAATTGTAGTGGACCCTCAAGATTAAGAAAAGACAGCATTCACATGCCCCTTTGGAGTATTTGCCTACAGGAGAATGCCATTTGGACTTTGCAATGCTCCAGCAACTTTTCAGAGGTGTATGCTTTCAATTTTTTCTGATATGGTTGAAAAGTTTATTGAAATATTTATGGATGACTTTTCTGTTTTTGGTAATTCTTTTGAATCATGCCTTAAACATTTATCTCTTGTCTTGAAACGGTGTCAAGAATCAAACCTTGTTTTAAATTGGGAAAAATGCCATTTTATGGTTACAGAAGGCATTGTTCTTGGACACCGGATTTCAAGTAAGGGAATTGAGGTTGACAGAGCAAAGGTGGAGGTAATTGAAAAATTACCACCACCAACTAATGTTAAGGCAATTAGGAGTTTCTTGGGTCATGCAGGATTTTATAGAAGATTTATAAAGGATTTTTCTAAAATTGCTAAACCATTGAGCAACCTGTTAGTTGTTGATGTACCTTTTGTCTTTGATTCTGATTGTCTGCATGCTTTTGAAACTCTAAAAGCAAACCTTACTTCTGCTCCCATTATAGCTCCCCCTGATTGGGATTTACCATTTGAATTAATGTGTGATGCTAGTGATTTTGCTATAGGAGCCGTTTTAGGATAGAGGCATGGTAAGCTTGTACATGTCATTTATTATGCCAGTCGTGTGTTAAATGATGCTCAAAAGAATTATACAACTACAGAAAAGGAATTATTAGCTGTTGTGTATGCTGTTGATAAGTTTAGGTCCTATTTACTTGGTTCTAAGGTTATTGTTTATGCTGACCATGCTGCTTTGAAGTATCTTCTAACCAAACAGGATTCTAAACCAAGATTAATCAGATGGGTGTTGCTCCTTCAGGAGTTTGATATTGAGATGAAAGACAGGAAAGTGTCAGAAAATCAAGTAGCTGACCATCTCTCCAGAATTGAGCCTGAAGCAGGAGTACAACCACCCACAACTGTGACTGAAACGTTTCTAGATGAGCAATTGTTCCTCATTCAGCAGGCACCATGGTTTGCAGACATTGCAAATTATAAAGCCATGAATTTTATCCCAAGGGAGTACAGTAGGCAACAAGTGAAGAAGCTATTGATTGATGCAAAGTACTACATTTGGGAAGAACCATACCTTTTTAAAAGGTGCTCAGATGGAATTATCCGGAGGTGTATCCCAGATGAAGAAAAACAGCAGATTCTCTGGCACTGTCATGGCTTTGAGTATGGAGGCCACTTTGGTGGTGAGAGGACAGCTACAAAAGTCCTTCAGAGCGGGTTCTACTGGCCGACTCTCTTCAGGGACTCAAGAGCTTTCGTAAAGCACTGTGGCAGATGTGAAAAAGCTGCAAATCTCCCTGCTAACCATGAAATGCCACAGCAGGGACTTCTTGAGGTTGAGTTGTTTGATGTGTAGGGTATTGATTTCATGGGACCTTTCCCACCCTCACATTCAAACAACTATATCCTAGTGGCAGTCGACTATGTGTCCAAATGGGTGGAAGCTGTGGCTTTGCCCACCAATGATGCCAAGGTGGTAATGAGCTTTCTTCAGAGGTATATCTTTAGCCGGTTTGGTGTCCCAAGGACACTCATTAGTGATGGAGGAAGTCACTTCTGTAACAGACAGTTGGACTCTCTTCTGCATAGATATGGAGTCTGTCATAAGGTGGCAACCCCCTATCACCCTCAGACAAGTGGACAGGTTGAAGTTTCCAACAGGGAGCTTAAGAGGATTCTGGAGAAGACCGTCAGTGTTTCAAGAAAGGACTGGTCTAGGAAGCTTGATGATGCTCTTTGGGCATACCGGACAGCATACAAGACTCCAATTGGCATGTCCCCATATCAGTTAGTCTATGGCAAAGCCTGTCACTTGCCAGTGGAGCTGGAGCACAAGGCTTATTGGGCAATCAGGTACCTGAATCTTGATTCAGAAGATGCAGGAATTAAGCGGATGCTTCAGTTGAATGAGCTTGATGAATTCAGATATTCAGCCTATGAGAATGCCAAGCTCTATAAGAAGAGAACCAAGCTACTGCATGATAAGAAGATTGCCATCAGAGTCTTTGAGCCAGGACAAAGAGTGCTTCTATATAATTCAAGGCTCAAATTCTTTCCCGGGAAGCTGAAATCCCGGTGGTCAGGACCGTTTGTGGTTACCAGAGCCTCGCCATATGGTCATGTGGAAATACAGGAAGAAAATTCTGACAGAAAATTTACAGTGAATGGCCAGAGGTTGAAGCACTATCTTGGAGGCGAGATTGACCGCCAGAGGTCCACTCATCTGCTGAACTAGCAGAACTGACCGTCAAGCTAGTGACGTTAAAGAAGCGCTTGTCAGGAGGCAACCCGATAATTTCGTATCCTTCGCCATTTTTCGTAGTAGTTTTTCTTAGTTATTTTGTTTTTATCGAGTTCTTACTAATTCTCTGATCATGCAGCTATGTTCTTCCAAGAACCGACCAGCTCAAGCTAAAAAAAAAATGCTACGCGACGCGACCGCATCAGCGACGCGTCCGCGTCGCAAGGAGAGAAGAGACAAATAAAAACGAACAGAGAGTCACGCTGGAGCGTGGCTGGAGGCGTGCCAATGGCACAATTCATCCCACGCGACCGCATCACCGACGCGTCCGCGTCATATAGGCGTAATGGCCTCCCACGCGACCGCGTGACCCACGCGGCCGCGTGCCCTGATTTTCGACGTAAAACGGGTGCACAGCTGAAAGTTGTGCTAGAGTGGTGCTGGACTGGCGCTGGACGCGCAATTCCCTTCACGCGACCGCATGCCCCACGCGCCCGCTTCGTACCCCATTAACTGCCCACTCGCGTGATCGCATGCCCCATGCGATCGCGTCACCCCAATTTTGGTAATTATATCAATTTGAACAGAGAGTTGTGCTGGCGCGAGGCTGCACTCGCGCTAGAAGCACAAACTGGGTCATGCGACCACGTGACCGACGCGATCGCGTCAATCCGTATAAGAGCAATGCGCGTGACCACGTGCCCCACGCGGCCGCGTCGCTTGCGCCGCCCAGTTTTCTTTCTCTCTCTCTCCCAATCCTACTTCTCTCTTATTCTCTTATCCTTTTATTTTTTCTTTCATTTTAATATTTGTCTTTTCTAATTTCAGTTCCTCTTTGCTTGAGGACAAGCAAACTATTAAGTTTGGTGTTGACACTGCGCTTACAGGTTTTCTAGTACAAAAGGGAGGCAAATCATCTTCGCGAAGGAGCACAAGCTGAAGAATAAAGCGACCGCTAGGATAATTAAGGTGGTTGAGTTCCTTTCATTTTTTATTCCTCCCCTCTTTTTCTATGTTATGTTCCGGTTTCCTGTTATTTTGCTTTGTTTGTTGCATGATCCTTTATTAGTTAGAATCCTAGGACTAGTTTAGTTTTTCTATTGCTTTAATTCTGAAAAGATGTCTCATGTATTACTCACTGAGCTTAAATTAAAAAAAAAATAAAAATAAAAATATAAGAGTGATATATTGCATGAGAAAGTGGGTCTATATTGAATAATAGTCTTATTTACTTAAATGTGGTGGTATTTTCTATGATTCTGAATGCATGACATGAACAGTGCATATTTTTTGATAGTGAAGCTTATGAATGTTAAAATTGTTGGCTCTTGAAAGAATGATGAAAAAGAGAAATGTTATTGATAATCTGAAAATCATAAAATTGACTCTTGAAGCAAGAAAAAAGCAGTGAAAAACACAAAGGCTTGCGAAAAAAAAAATATAATTAAAAAAAAAAGAGCAAGCAGAAAAAGCTAATAACCCTTCAAACTAAAAGGCAAAGGGTAAAAAGGATCCAAGGCTTTGAGCATTAATGGATAGGAGGGCCCAAAGGAATAAAATCATGGCCTAAGCGGCTAAATCAAGTTGTCCCTAACCATGTGTTTGTGGCGTGAAGGTGTCAAGTGAAAAGCTTGAGACTGAGCGGTTAAAGTCGTGGTCCAAAGCAAAAAGAGTGTGCTTAAGAACTCTGGGCACCTCTAACTGGGGACTCTAGCAATGCTGAGTCACAATCTGAAAAGGTTCACCCAGTTAAGTGTCTGTGGCATTTATGTATCCGGTGGTAATACTGGAAAACAAAATGCTTAGGGTCACAGCCAAGACTCATAAAGTAGCTGTGTTCAAGAATCAACATACTGAACTAGGAAAATCAATAACACTATCTGAATTCTGAGTTCCTATGGATGCCAATCATCCTAAACTTCAAAGGATAAAGTGAGATGCCAAAACTATTCAGGATTGCAGTTGTAAACCCCACTATAAGAAGAGACATGAGCTTAATCGAACTCTCATCCTCATGAAAATTCACATCCTAAGCTTATATTAGTTTTGGTTGCTTGAGGACAAGCAACAGTTTAAGTTTGGTGTTGTGATGCGTGAGCATCTTGTCTATCTTTTCCTAGTGAATTTGCATCTAAATTATTGAATTTAATTAAGAATTAATTATATTTTAGCCACTATGGATGCTATTTTGAGTTTTGTACAATACTGTTTATTTTAGGTAGCATTTGGCGGAATTTGATGGAGTTTCTGCAGAGAAAGAGAAGAAGCCAATGAGATGACCAGCGAATACCGACGCGGACGCATGGCTCACGCGACCGCGCGGAATGGAGGAAATCGCAATGACGCGATCGCGTGCCTGACGCGATCGCGTGGACTGGAATCTGCACAAATGACGCGAACGCGTGGACGACGCGGACGCGTCACATTCGCCACGTGCAGAAAATACAGAAAAATATTGGGGGCAATTTCTGGGCTATTTTAACTCAATTTTCAGCCTAGAAAACACAGATTAGAAGCTGCAGAATGGACAGAACAAGTGGTCCCCACCCATCAACTGAAGATCTGTTAATTAATTCAAATTTAAATTCAAATCTTAAATTAGGAAAAGATATTATCTTAAGTTTAATTTTAAATATTAGATTTTAAATTTATTAGGATTAGTTATAAAAAGGGATTTGATGCCATCAGATTGGAGGACGGTACATTTGGACCTGAATCCTTATTTTCTCTTTTCCATGAGCAACTAAACCTCCACTGTTAAAGTTAGGAGCTCTGTCTATTTCTATGGATTAATTTTATTGCTTTTACTATTTTAATTTATGTATGGATTTATAATTTAAGAATTGTTTTTGCTCTTTATTTTATGAATTTGGGTGGAACGGAAGTATGACCCTCTTTTTATTTGAGTTCTTGTAAAACTTGGAAAAGCTCTTTACCTGAACAACAGCTTGAAAACTATTTCTCCTAAATTTTAATTATCTGAATTTAATAGGATACGTGACATATAATCCTTTTACCTCTTGGATAATTAGAGTTTTTGTGGCATATAAACTAGAAATTGATTATCACCCTCTAATTGGAATTAATTGACCAAGGAATTGGCAGTTAATGAATTTTAGAGGAGACTAGGAAGGTCTAAGGAATTAGGGTCTAGTCACATACAGTTTGCCATAAATTAAATCCTGCATAATTAAATTAGTTAGTAAGAAAAGTTAATTCGAAAAAATAGATAACTCTGAAACCTTAACTATCTTCTCCATATATTATTCCCATCTTAATTACTTGCCTTTCTTCAATATTTTTGATATTGTTTAATGTCTTTTATATTGCATCTCAACACTATTTTCTATCTGTCTAACTAATCCTATCAAACGCTATTGTTGTTTAATCCATCAATTCTCGTGGGATCGACCCTTACTCACGTAAGGTATTACTTGGTATGACCCGGTGCACTTTCCGGTTAGTAAGTGTGGTTATAAAAATACCGCACCATTCTTGCCTAACTACTCCGAGGTATAGCTCGTCCACTGATAAAGGTCAGTAGACTTCTTGACTGGATCAAGATATACGTTGGCAATGGATGAGCAGCGAGGGTGGGTACCTGTAAAGGCACTCCGACGCTCAAGTTAGTGTAAAGTGGATAATAGATCTTATCTTAGAAAGAGTGACATACCTTATGTAGCTTTCTCGTCTGCTTTATATTTTAGCGGAAAAGGTCGGCCGTTTTTCTTAGGCTGTAACGCCCAGGAAGAGGATTAATTGTATGTCCGACGTTACTGATCTGAGGTTGTTTATGGCTAGTATGAAATCTTCGGTTATGATTGGGATTTAGGCGTTACCGAGCTATAACTTGTAACCGATGTTTACTGGTCATATCACAGCCCCCAAGCTTGACCTGACTTTTAAAGAGATAGGTTGAGCTTTATAATAGGCGAGTTATAGCTCGGTACACTATGCTTCCAGGTCAGCATATCTCTTTTAAAGTTACTCATAGGTAACTGAAAAGACTTGGGACTGTAATTACTTTTCCAGTCTCGAGACTTGTAAAACTTTAATTATTCTTTTCTCTAGACAGGTGCGAGTTCCAAGACTTAATTGTAACCGTCGAAAGTGAGCTTCATTTAATGGTATTGATTTTGCATCATAGATTGAAAGAGTTAAGTAAGTGAACGGTTTAGCATTTTGCTTCCTGTAATAAACTGGAGTGGCTATCCAGAAGCTTTTAAACACTATGAGCACCAGAGGTTAGTAACATTCTCCCTATTCTATTTTATTTTCACTTCCATTTTTCTGAGTTTATAAAAAACAATGAGCGAGAAGAAAGTAAAATCGTTGCCCAAGTTTGAAGACGATGAGTCGTACGACTGGGTTGATGATAATGTCAAAATAAGGGCTTCTCTATTTGCTGATAAGGATAGTGTTAATGAAGTTAACGTAGCTAGGATAGTGAAACCTGGTTTTCGCTTGGAATTACTGCCATGCAATCGCTCTGATCGTGTTTTTTCATAGGAAAAAGGACTTCGAAAGCTTTTTTATGAATAGTTGTGTGCTAGAAGAATTACGATTTCGACTCCCGTTTACTCAATTTGAATGTGACATTCTGAAACAAATGAACTGTGCTCCATCACAGGTTCATCCTAACGGCTGGGCATTTATAAAGTGTTTCCAGGTTTTGAAGCAATTCTTGGAAATTGAACCAGAGCTGGAGCTGTTCTTTTCATTATTCCAAGCCAAAGGGGTGTGGAAGGGATTATGGGTCAACTTAAACAGCACACCTGGTTTTTCTGTTTTTAAATTATATAAATCATCCTTCAAGGATTTCAAGGAAATGTTCTTGAAGGTGAAGTCAGTGGACGAGGATTTTCCGTTTTACCTAGATGAACATCTTGGGGAAAAATTCCCCTTGTACTGGTGTTGTCAACCACAACATATACTAGGTCCTGAACTGATAACTAATTGAAACGAGTGTATAATATCTTTTTTGATTGAAATGGTAGATAAGGGAGGTTTGATGTCTGTGTCCGATTTACTTCCTTGGGAAGATAATAAGTCGTCTGTGATGGATTATTTTGGTGAGGGCATCAGGATATATGTGTACATTTTGTTTTGAGTTGTCTTAGATTGAATAACTGCTTTTCTGATATTGTTATGTTTTTGTGTGACAGTTGGAAAATTTCCTGGAGTGTCGGCTTCTACTCTTAGGGCGCAGTTTAAATCTAAGAATTTTGAAGGTTCATCTTCGAATGCTGAAAAGATGGATATTGGAGGTGAAGTTGACCAGCCCCCACCCAAGAAGAAAGGGATTGTTTTTAAGAAAAGAAAGACGGAGATGATTGTTACTGCCGGAGAACAGGGCAAAGACGGAGTGATTCATCTTGAAGACTTATCCAGCTTTAGTGCAAAACAGGATAAGCTTCACGTTTTTGACAATGATGGAGACGGATCATCTGTTTGGGATCGGGGGTTTCCTTTCAACATCGTTGCAGACGAGGTTGTTCAAAGTTTTTCAGACATAGCTCGGGTGGAAGAAGCTGGGGATGTGGGAGTTGATCAGTTTCTTCAGGTCAGTTTGTGTTAATTACTTGTCCTATGTAAATATATGTATTATAGATGTTTATAAAGTTAAATCTCTAATTTCAGGTGTTGGGATTTCGTTTGGCCTGTATTGGCCAAAGTCAAGAGAAAAAACACAAGAAAGTTGTTATTGAAACTGAACAGGGTGCTGTTTTGAAAGAGCAACTGACTTCGAAGGAACTTGTCCTAACTGAATTAAAGAAAAATTTTTCTGATTTGGAAAAGGAGCTAAAAGTTGAGAAAGAAAGTCGTGAAAAGGTTGCCGAGCTGTTAAAAAAGAAAGAAACTGACCTTGAAAACATAAACAAACAAGTTATCGAGCTAACCGTACAAATGAAGGAATTTGAAACGAGTAAAGAGGGTGATATTCTTGATGCCTTTGCTGAAGGCTTTGAACGAGCTGTGACCCAGGCGAAGTTTCTTGTGCCTGATGGGGACTTTTTCTCAATGGACCCGAGTAAGGTGGTTCGAGATGGACAGCTTGTAGATGATAAAGAAGTGATCGAAGAAGGGGGTGATAATTTAGTTAACTAGTTGCTTTGAGCTTTTGAATATGTAATTCTTGTTTGTGTTTGCTTTTAGTTTGGGAACCATGACCCATGACTGTGTTATTTTGTTTAATGAATTTGTGTAATTAGGTTTTGGTTTATCCTAATTACTTTGTTTGATACCCGTGAAAGGGATTTGTCAACTGTGTTTTGAGCATTGCTTTGCATATTATCTGTCGTTCTGTTAAGAGGGGTAATTTGTAATGTGATAACAAATTTTCTGTTGATATTGATTGGCAAATTAAGATTAAGTTTAGTTAAGAAGAACATGCTAAAGAATGTTGTAAATTTAGGTAAGATTTATTCAAAGTAGTACCTTAACAATTTAATCCAGGTAGGCTAGCCTCGTTAAAACCTCCTTGAGCAAAACCCTTTTGGGAAAAATCTCAAGTGAGGAAAAAGAGTACTAGCATTCTGCCTTGTCTTAACTGTAATATTGCTTTAAAGAATTAACATTCAATGTACTTGGGATTCTAGTACCATCCAAGTGCTCTAGTCTGTAAGCTCCTCTTTCGAGGACTTCGGACACGCGGTAAGGGCCATCCCAGATTGCTACAAGCTTTCCGTGGGACGATGGTCGGCAAGCTTCTTCAGTTTTTCTCAACACCAAATATACAATGTTGAAGGATCTTGGTTGGACCCGTTTAGCATATCGTCGGCCAAGCTGCTGTTGTAAAGCTCGGTGGCGAATGGCCGCTGTATTCCTAACTTCTTCTATTAAATCAAGTTCTGCTCGGCGAGCTTGATCATGATGCTCTGCTTGCGCTCGCAAAGATTGTTGTGAAATTTCCAAGGGAATCATTTCCTCGGACCCATATACCAAGCGGAATGGGGTTTCTTTGGTGGATGTGTGTATTGTAGTATTGTATGACCACAATACCTCTGGAACCAACTCAGCCCAGAGTCCTTTGGCATCGTCAAGCTTTTTTCTCAAAGCGTGCAGGAGGATCTTATTAGCAGCTTCGGCTAAGCCATTAGATTGTGGGTGTTCCACAGATGAGAAGTGCTGGTTTATCTTTAGGTTCTGCAAAAAATCTTTGAAATTATGGTCGGTAAACTGCCGACCATTGTCAGTGACAATATGGCGAGGAATACCAAATCGACATATGAGCATACAAAGGATATCATTTGGGAGGATGTGATTCTTGCTAAGGGTTGTGCTTCAATCCACTTGCTGAAATAGTCGATAGCAACTACCAAATATTTCACCTGTCTAGGTGCAGTGGGAAATGGGCCGAGGATATCGATCCCCCACTGGTTGAATGGCCAACTTATCACTGACTGGTGAAGATGTTCGGCTGGTATGTTGATGATCGGGGCATGCTTTTGACATTGGTCGCAAGTTCTGACCTTCTTTCTGCTGTCTTCCCACAACGTCGGCCAGTAAAAACCAGCGCGAAGTATTTTCTGTGCTAGGCTTCTTGCTCTGGAGTGTATCCCAC
The DNA here is from genome assembly GCF_003086295.3 of Arachis hypogaea. Classification (NCBI taxonomy): domain Eukaryota; kingdom Viridiplantae; phylum Streptophyta; class Magnoliopsida; order Fabales; family Fabaceae; genus Arachis; species Arachis hypogaea. The sequence continues at coordinate 126,950,342 of NC_092051.1, read as the reverse complement.
AAATTCCTTCATGAGCTTCGGCTAATACAAGATCGGCTTCAGGCCTGTCCAAACATTTTAAAAGTGGTCGGGAGTATCCTCGCCTATATAGAACATTATTCATTAGTGTGAAGAAAGAGGCCTGTCGTCGGAATCTTTTCTTATCTGAGATCCCTTCTGGGACAGAGCCGTCTTGTAGGTACTGTCTATAAGGTAGCTGCCAACTTTCTTCATTTAAAGTGCTTAAAATGTTAATGTTATGAATGCTCGTCTTATCTAAAGTCGATTGTAGTAGTGTTGCTGTGTGTGCTTGTGTAGTGGCTAATTTTGATAGAATGTCAGCCCTGTTATTTTGGTCTCTGGGGATGTGGCAAATTTCTATTTTTGAAAAAATGCTTATCAACTGTTGAACAATGTCTAAATATTTTATCAAAACTTGGTCTTTAGTCTGAAAAGACTGATTTACTTGTTGAACTACTAACAAGGAATCACAATAGACCTTTAAGCTGGTAATGTGTAAATCAATGGCTAACCTGAGCCCGGCGACGAGGGCTTCGTATTCAGCCTGGTTGTTACTGGCCTTAAAAGAGAACCGCAGAGAATGCTCAAGGATTATACCCTTCGGACTTTCTAATAATATCCCTGCCCCTGATCCCTGGGGGTTCGAAGCTCCATCCACAAATAAGGTCCAGTACAAGTTTTCTTCTTCCAGACATGTTTGGGTAAGCTCAGCAACAAAATCGGCCAAGTACTGGGATTTGACGGATCCCCTCGGTTGGTATTGAATATCAAATTCTGAAAGCTCAATGGCCCATTTGATAAGTCTGCCTGCTAATTTGGGTTTGGAGAGGATCTTCCGAAGAGGTTGTTCGGTCCTGACAATGATTGTATGTCCTTGGAAGTATGGTCGGAGTCTTCTCGACGAGAAGACCAAGGCCAGTGCAAGTTTTTCCAACCTCGGGTAGCGAAGCTCGGCGCCTTGTAGTGACTTGCTAACAAAATAGACCGGCTGTTGACCTTTGTCAGTTTCTGTTACAAGGACAAAACTAATTGCCATATTAGTAATAGACAAGTATATATATAATGGCTCATTGACTTTTGGCTTTTGGCTTTTGTAAAACAGGTGGTTTTGAAAGGAATTGTTTTAAATTTAGAAATGCAGCTTCACAGCTTTCAGTTCATTCAAAATGTTTTGTATTCTTTTTTAAACATTGGAAAAAACTAAAAGACTTTAGTGCTAAACAGGGTAAAAATCTTGATAAAGCCGTGAGCCGCCCTGTTAGCCGTTGAACCTCCTTTAGTGTTTTTTGGCTTTTCATATCAAGTATTGCCTGACATTTTTCGGGATTTTCCTCAATTCCTCGGCTGGTGAGGATGAATCCGAGGAATTTTCCTCCGCGGACACCGAAAGCGCACTTTTCAGGATTTAATCTCATGTTATATCTTCGGATCTATCCAAAAATCTCGGCTAGGTCGCGGATATGAGAGCTGCCAACCATGATTTTGGCGACCATGTCGTCAACATAAACTTCGATATTCCGACCTATTTGGTTCTCGAAGACCTTATTCATTAGTCTTTGGTACGTTGCTCCTGCATTCTTTAAACCAAAAGGCATAACATTATAGCAGTAATTACCATACTCAGTTATGAAGGCGATTTTCTCTTGATCCGGTGGATGCATGAGAATCTGGTTATAACCAGAGTACGCGTCCATGAAACTCAAGGAACCATAACCACAAGAGTTATCAACTAAAGTGTCAATGCAAGGTAAAGGATAAGCATCTTTAGGACATGCCTTATTTAAGTCAGTAAAATCGACGCACATGCGCCACTTACCGTTACTCTTTTTTACCATAACAACATTGGCGAGCCATGTTGTGAACCTAATTTCTCGGATGAAATTAGCCGTAATGAGCTTTTTAACCTCCGCCAGGGATGCAAGGCGTTTCTCTGCGCCGAGATTTCTCCTCTTTTGTGAGATTGGCCGAGCTTCTGAATTAATTGCCAACTTGTGCATAATAACAGATGGATCTATTCCGGGCATATCGGCAGGGGTCCAAGCAAATAAGTCGGCGTTCTCACGCAAAAATCTTACAAGTGAGTCTCTCTCATCCGTAGTGATCGATGTTCCCACAAAGGTGAATTTCATGGGATCCTCGGTTAGGGGGACCTTTGTTAATTCCTCATTTGGGATAGGCTGATCTTCAAAGTCGGCTCTTGGATCTAGCTCGACCAATCTCGGCTGGTCGGATTGTATGGAGTTGACCTGCGTCATGTTGCTCTTTTTGATGGGCTTCAAGCTTGTGTTATAACATTGCCGAGCTTCATGGAGGTCGTCGTGGATGGTTGTCACTAAATTGTCCTGCACAGGGAACTTAACACAAAGGTGAACCGTAGACACGATTGCTGCAAATCTAATTAAAAATGGTCTACCTAATATAAGATTATAAGGGCTAAAGCAGTCAACAACAAGATATTGAATGTCTTGTGTCTTAAAATAATAGTTGCTCACCGAGTGTAGTTTGTAACCACACGGAACCCAAAACAGGGACTCGCTCCCCTGAAAATCTGACCAAGTCTCCATGGTATGGTTGCAAAATGTTGCTACTTAGCTTCATTTTTTCAAACTTGGTGAAAAATAACACATCTGCACTGCTTCCGGGATCGAGAAGTACTTTGCGGACTATTAAGTCCCCCAACTGAACAGAAATTACCACTGGGTCGTCATAATTAGCATCGGTATGATTAAAGTCAGTTGAACGGAAAGTCATCTCTGGGAAGTCTTGAATCGGCTGAGGAATTTAAGGGGCATCTATGACTGCCAACATGGCCCTGTAAGTTCTTTTTCGGGCCGAGCTTGTATGTCTGCCTCCAGCATATCCTCCTGAAATACAATTGATAATTCCTCTGGGTGGGGCTGGTGCTTTATCTTTTTCCTTTGATGAGGGGCTTGCTGCAGAGGGGTCGGAAGCCGAGGTTACTTTCTTCTGCATGTGTTCTGCAATAAACTTGTCAAGGTGGCCTTGTCTTGCGAGGCGTTCGAGGAGATCTTTAGCGATCACGCATTCATCGGTTGTGTGCCCGTATTTCTGATGAAAAGTGCAATATTTGGATTTATCGACACTTTTGGATTCCGGGTAAGTGCCTGCTTTACGAGGAGGCTTGATTAGTTTGGAGTTGAGTATCTCTTTGATAATGTCATCCCTCTTTGCGTTGAACTGGGTATATGACTCATAACGGGGAACGGGCTTAAAGGCTTTCTTACTATCCCGGGGTTTATCATCATCCTTGGTGGTAGCTGATTTTTCTGATTTTCGGGCTTGCCGAAGTTCTTCAATGTCTATCTGTCCCTTGGCTTTCTCGCGAAATTCTGCCAAGGTTTTCGGTTTAGTCACAGCAATTGTCTCTTGGAATTTGCCCGGACAAGGCCGCTTTTAATGGCATGGAGATGGACTTCAGGATGAAGATCCGGGATTCTCATGGCGACCTTTGTAAAACAGGTAATATAATCCTTCAGGCTTTCTTGTGGACCTTGTTTGATGGTCGTCAGGTAGTAAGAATCATGCAGGTATATTGCTGATGCTGCAAAGTGATCTTCAAACTGTTTGTCCAATTCCTAGAAACGCGATATTGAATCTGCAGGCAAAGAGCAAAATCAGTCAAGTGCAGGACCATCTAAAAAGAATGGAAAACAGCGGCATAAAATAGGGTCGGATGTACCGTTAACGATCATAATAGATTGGAATTTTTTAATATGCTGCTTCGGGTCTCCTAACCCATCATATGTGGTTAAAGTCGTTGGCAGGGTGAACTGTCTGGGGAGTTGAAAATCCATTATGTCGGCCGTAAATGGGCCGGCGGAATTGTCGCGCTCCTCTTCCTCAGCATCTGGTTGGGCTTCTTCAGTTCGATGGGCCTCTTCATCCTCCTGCTGAGGTGTTTCGGAAACATGAGTCGGCATTGATTGACGCTCATGATTTTCCTCTCGGTTTGATGATCATTATTGTGCTCTAGCCGAGCGTTAACTAGTTGCGTGATTTGATCCTGCATTCTTTGATTTTCCTCCGCCATTCATTGATTTGCTTGTTGAAGCTCGGTCACCATCCGTAGGAGCTCGGATGAGGTGGGGGGAGGAACATCAGCCATGAGTGTATTTTAAGGGTGTTTTGGGACCTTTTGCGAATGATATTTCAAGCTTGTTCGGCCCCACGGTGGGCGCCAAATGTTTTTGCCTGACTACTCCGAGGTATAGCTCGTCCACTGATAAAGGTCGGTAGACTTCTCGACTGGATCAAGATATACGTCGGCAATGGATGAGCAGCGAGGGTGGGTACCTGCAAAGGCACTCCGACGCTCAAGTTAGTGTAAAGTGGATAATAGATCTTATCTTAGAAAGAGTGACGTACCTTCTGTAGTTTTCTCGTCTGCTTTATATTTTAGCGGAAAAGGCCGGCTGTTTTCCTTAGGCTATAACGCCCATGAAGAGGATTAATTGTATGTATGACGTTATTGATTTGAGGTTGTTTATGACTATTATGAAATCGTCGGTTATGATTGGGGTTTAGGCGTTTCTGAGCTATAACTTGTAACCGATGTTTACTGGTCATATCAATTATGATTAGAAAAAGACACCTAAGCAAATTTTATCACTACGTATGGAGATTCATGCCAAAAAGTTTTAAAGTCATATGAGGATAGATGGACAAAATTTAGATGCAAAGTTTTATTTTCTAGTATATAAAAACCATAGTGATGATGACAAAAGATTGACAATATACGCATTATAACACCTCCTTCTTTGCAAAATTTACTCTAAAAAATTCTGTGATAAGAACTTGCAAATTCTGAGAAATACTCCTTATCATAAACACTCCAAGGCAGACATAGATAAATAGATAACGTAAAAATAGAAAAGTAGGTAGAGGGTATAGTAAAGAGCTTGTAAAAACTCGTTTTTCGACGCTATAATTCTCCGAAATTCTGTAAAAAAAAAACTCGGTCTAGAACCTCAATTCGTCGCAACATAACACACACGTGTATATATATGTAAGTTGGATATATATGATTGGAACCAAAAGGTTACACGACGATATTTTTTACCGCATCAGTAATTTTTATCTGTTTTAAATTCCGACAGCAAGAACTGGTGGTTAAACTTTAATCATGGTTAGTTAATATCTCTCTTCAGAGTAATCTCCAGTATAAGTTTAACCACTTTTATTGATTAATTACCACATAATTAATTCATCAAGTGATGAATTAATTAAAGAAAAATATAGATACATTATCAAATAATTAACATATGATCACACTTTTTAATCATTTTTTTACCGAATTGCCCTTACCCTAAATCAACCAGGATTAAACTTTAAACCACTCTCTCATTGTAACCGTAATCATGGTTACACCTCTTAGATAGTGATTAGTAATGTTACTCACATTAAATGCAAAGTCTAGGTATTAATCACTCATGAAACCAAACCAACGTAGCAATGCTTACTTCCTTCATCTAATCATTGCATCTTTTATTCATTGCCAACCTTCAATGCAAGATGCTAAGTCTTGGTGAAGAGAACCAAGCCATACACTCTCTCCCCTCAAAGAACCGAAGCCTCTCTCTCCTAAAGTTAACCGAGATTTCCATTCAGCACCGAGCCAACATCTTTGACCTTGGTTAAATTTGGATGAGGTAGCAATTGACAATTAATGTGTTATTACATGTTACTTCATAAAGAGTAACAAGTGTTTCTCCACTTATTTAATGCATGCACTGAACAATCTCCTCCCTTCTAATCTCCATCTCTTCTCCATGCTATAATAAAACTTGCTTAGTTGCTAAACAAAAGAAATAAGTGGAAGGCAAGATAGAGAGTGAACACCGAGAGAGTGAGAAAGAAAGAGGGAGGAAGAGAGCTACCCGAAGAAAAAGAAATTACTTTCATCCACTCACCTTGAAGACATCAACTTCCTTAGGAGATTGAGAAGCTCGATCCCCTTTCAACACCATCTTTTCCTTGCTGCCAAAGATCAATTCATAGGTGAGGAACTTCAATTCTTCTTTTCTTCACCAACTCGGCTGCTAAACCTTCTTGTGTGACTCACTCCATTTTCTTTTTTCTAGTTTATGCAACTCTTCATACTCTCTTCAAGCTCATTCTTTCAACCGAACACTCAAGCTCAAGCGGATGAGCTTCTCATCTTCTTCCATTTGTGATCATAAATTTGGGCACTATGGCCTTGATGATAGAAAATTGATTTAAAGAGAGCTAGGAGAAGTTTCAAAGAGAAGTGACACCACTAAGGTAAGAGTTAGAAGTAGTAGAAGTTTCATGATTTGTGCGTTAAATGATGAACAAATTGATGGTGTTTCGTCCTGGCACTGGGGTAGCCGAGCTTAGCGACTCCGAGCAAACAGTCGTCAGAGAGGAAGAGTTATGCGTCGGCCTGGATCGAACACCGCGGCGGGAATACCTGCAAAAGATACTCCGACGCTCAAGTTAGTGATAATCTCGAGTGAGAGTAATTAAGTAAATATGAAGACTGAGAATGGAACCTGAGACTTAGCCGAGGATATTAGCTCGGTTTTATAGGAGTTATTTTTACCCGTTAGTGGATAAGTCCTAGTTTGTAGGTTAATTGGTTATGATATTCTGTTTTGGTGATTAAGTTTGTTGAGCACGTTTCCTATTTCTTCGAATGGGTGAGGCCAAGTTTATCTGTTCACGTGCCGAGGTTTTTGGGCGGCCGAGGATAAGGGTGACGTATCATAGGCCCCAAGCTTGCCTTAGTTTGGACAGGACTAAGGTGAGCTTTCGGACCAGGAATACCGCAATACTCGGCCGCTGTGTTGTTGTCGTATATGCCCCTTACAGCCCCCAAGCTCGGCTTGGTTCTGCCCCGAATGCAAAACGTTTTCTGTAGTGGTGGCTTCGTTCTGCGCGCCTTCATGATATGATTGATGTGAAACTTTCCCGCTTTTCTAGGCACCCTTGTCCGTTGGATTTAGTAGTTGGTTTTAATGCTTCCTCTTTTTTGTCAATCTGAAGTAAATGCAGAGAGTTGGTAACCGTTTATTTTATAGAAGTAATGTTTTATTCACACTTCTTTTTTCTTTTCAACTGCTGAGTTTTGGGATAAAGGTTATTTTCTCTCCCTGTCTGGAAAATGAGTAAGCAAGGTCAGTTGTGATTTTCTCTCTGTTTCTTCTTTGTTTTCTTGTATTTTGTTTTTCTTGTCCTTGATAGAGAACTGCAATGTGGAGGACCCTTATAACTGGGTTGATGTTAGGGTAAGGGAACGCATGTCTCAGTTTGATGATGAGGAGTCGGTGAGGTTGCTGGGGTCAGATATTTGGGTCAAGAATGGTAGCAATGTTAGGATTGAGTTGTTGCCTTGTGGGAGGGATGATCGGGTCTGTGACCGATTAGATGATTGGTCTTTTTTCTATATGTATAGCTGTTTGTTCACTGAACTTGGTGTGAGACTTCCTTTTACCAATTTCGAGTGTGGGGTTTTGTATTGGTTGAACTGTGCCCCTACTCAACTTCACCCTAATTCCTGGGGCTTTGTCTGGGCATTCGAAATATTGATGGAGCTGCTAGACCGTTCGCCATCTCTTAGGTTGTTTTTTTCTTTATTCCAGGCAAAAGGGGTAAATAGAGGCTTGTGGGTAAACCTTAGTAGTTACCCCCGTTGGGCTATATTTGGTCTGTATAAGTCATCATTTAAGGACTTCAAATCCATGTTTGTGAAGGTTAGGAGTATACCCGAGGATTTTTCCTTTTATTTGAATGAACATTTAGTGGAAAGGTTTCCCTTGTTTTGGTGTGCCGAGCCGTTTCAAGTGCTGGATGTAGATGATAGGCTCGTTGATGATGATATTATAATGGATTTTTTGTTTAAGTCTTTGGGTCCGAAAGGTTTGTTGTCGGTTGCTGAAATATTGAAATGGGATACCGATAGACAGGCTGTATATGATCACATAGGTAAATTGATTTACTATGTTTGTTTCCTTTTATGCATTGATATGTTGATTCTGATTTGGTTGATTGTAATTTTCAGCCGAGAAGGCTCCTGCGATCACTACTTTCGACCTGAAATCTTTTTTCAATCAACATAAGAAAGGTGAGAAAGAGGTGTCTTCGAATGTTGGGAAAGGTCCTGCTGCCTTGGTTCAGTATGGTCCTGGGCAGAAGCATAAGAGGAAGAGAGGGCAAGTTCAGGGCAGCCTTGACGAGGTCTTAGAGGGCAAAGGAGAGTCGTCCATGATACTGCAGATGGTTGAGTCTGCATATGAATCACAAAAGAGGCTCCATGGGTATGATCAGAATATGCACGCTAGATCTCTGTGGACGAAGTTGTATCCGTTTGGCACCATGGATGATGAGCTTTGCTGTTTCCCGGATGACATGAAAATGATTGACGAAGTCGGCTGAGCTGGTGTTAGCCGATTTCTTCAGGTATAGGTTTTGTTGTGGTGTTTGTGAAAATTTTATGTCATCTATTTACTTGTTTTCTTTTTCGTAGGTGATTGGTGCTCGGATCGTTGCCATTGGTCGGGAGCAGAAGCTTGCCTTGGATCGGGAGGAGAATGAGGCTTCTCGTGTAGAGGAGTTGTCTGGGATCATCCAGGAGAAAGACCAAAAAATTGTTGAGCTCTCTGCTTCAATGGAGAAGAAAGAGTTGGAATTGGCTGGTGAGAGGGAACTGCAGAAGGCTTCGTCTGCGAAGTTGAAGGTTATGTGGTTCGAGAATGATCTGCTCTCTGCTCGGATTAAAGAATTGGAAAGCGGGATTTATGAAGCTTTTGCTCAAGGTTTTGAGCGTGCTGTCTCCCAGGTCAAGGTGCTGTACCTGGAAGCTGATCCTTCAAAACTTGATGTTATGAAGGTGGTCGTGAATGGTGAGCTTGTGGACGACGAGGCTGTTGCTGGGAATGAGAGCGAGGATTCCAGCATGGGTGATAAGGCGGATTAGGACTTGTTAGCTTACTCCTTTTTATTTTGTATGCTTCGTATATGGTTCATTGGGGTTTTTAGACTTGTAACTGTTTTGGCCTTGTTGAACAATTCCGAGTATTATTCTCGGTAGGGATCTTTTGGTTTCCGAGTATATAGCTCGGTTTGATGGTGACTGTTTAGTTTTTTATGAAATATGATATTTTGGCGAAGTTACGATAATAGTGATATGTTGTGTTTGCAATATTGATTACGTGTATGTGTTGAAGATGGCTGTCTGTTGCCATTTCTTATCTGATCAAACTGTCAGTAGGGAGAGCGGTAGCTCTGATATAGGAGATATGATTGAGTGGGCCCTTAGGGTTTGCTTGGATAACTTGATTTTGTTTTATTTGTTTGTATTTCTCCGAGTAATATGCTCGGCATGCCCATGTTGATTTCCGAGTATGAAGCTCGGATTTGCTTTGAATGTTTATCGATTGGAATATATGGTAACTGTCAGGATAAAAAATGTTTTGATTTGTAAGGTACATTGGTGTGATGATTTTTGGCGTCCGACCTTGTTAAAATCCTTCTCCGAGTAAAACCCATGTGTTTTTTGGGAAAAAACCTTCGGAGGGAAAAAAGAGTACCATCATTCGTGTATTTACAGCATATGTTATGATTGGTATTCCCTTAGTGAGGAGACATTCCATGTTCCTGGGAGTTGATCTCCTTTAAGGGTTTCTAGCTTGTAAGCCCCCTTTCCAAGGTTTTGGAGAACTCGGAAAGGTCCCTCCCAATTTGCTGCCAACTTGCCATGAGCTAGAGGTTTCCGCGCTTCTTTTATTCGTCTGAGTACGAGGTCTCCTTCATTGAAGGATCTACGAATTACTCTTTTGTTGTGTCTTCGTTCTATGTACTATTTTCTGGCTCGCTGCTTTATGGCTGAGATGTCTCTTTCTTCTTCGATAAGATCGAGCTCGGCTGTTCGAGCTTGGAAGATATTCGATCGATTATAAAGCTCGGTCCTTAGTGTTGGGACACTGACCTCTACTGGGATCAATGCCTCAGCACTATATACTAGTTTGAAAGGAGTTTTTCCTGTAGCAGATTGGATGCTAGTATTATAGCTCCATAGGATTTCTGGAATGAGGTCGGCCCATTCCCCTTTAGCTTCGCCGAGCTTTTTCTTTAAGCCCTGCAAGATAATTCTTTTAGCTGATTCAACTTGCCCATTAGTTTGTGAGTGCTCGACTGAGCTGAAATGATGTTTAATGTTAAAATTTCTTAAAAAGGCAGCAAGCTTTTGGTCGGTAAATTGTCTCCTGTTATCCGAGATTATCTCTCTTGGGATACCGTATCTACATATAATGTTTTTCCATAAGAAAGATCGCACTTTCTCTGCCGTTATATGTGCTAGTGGTTGTGCTTTTATCCACTTAGAGAAATAGTCTATTGATATTAAAAGGAACTTTACCTGGCCTGGTGCTTTCGGAAAGGGTCCGAGGATATCCAATCCCCACCTATCGAAAGGCCAGCTTACCTCTATAGTGTGGAGCTCTTCGGCCGGGGTCTCTGAAAGGGTGGCATGCTTTTTACAATTATCGCATGCTTTGACTTTAGAGATGCAGTCCTTTTTTATCGTCGGCCAATAGTATCCTGTTCGCAATATCTTTGCAGCCAATGCTCGGCCGCCGATGTGGTTTCCACACACTCCTTCGTGTGTTTCAGCCATGACATCCTCGGCCTCCTCCCTGCTGATGTATTTGAGGAGTGGTTGGGAGTATCCTCGTCTGTACAGAGTGTTTCCGAGTATTGTATAAAAACTTGCTCTTCTTCGGAAGAGCGGCCAGTTCGGTTCATCATCTGGTATTGCACCTGTGGTGATGTAATTGAGAAAAGGTGTTCTCCAGTCTGGTACCTGCATGATGCTTAAGATTGTGTCCTGCTCAAAACTCGGTTTGTCGAGTGTTAGCTGTGACAGGGCCGGTGTGTTCTCCGTCTGCCTTGTTGTGGCTAACTTGGATAACACATCGACTCTAGTATTTTGTTCTCGGTTTACATGAATAATATCAAATTTATTGAACTTTGAAATGAGATCCCTTGTTATGAGCCAATATTTCTCTAACAAAGGATCTTTTACCTGGTATTCACCCTTGATTTGATGTACTACAAGTGATGAGTCGCAGTAGACTGTTATCTGAGGTATCCTAAGTTGTAGGGCGAGTTTTAGTCCTGCTAGCAGAGCTTCAAATTCCGCTTGGTTGTTGCTTGCATTGAAGCGGAATTGGAGTGATTGCTTGGCTATCACTTTCTCTCCTTCTTTTAGCAGTACCCCAGCTCCGCTTCCTTCTTTGTTTGATGCTCCGTCTACATGTATGCTCCAACTGGCTACTGTGTGTTGGGTCTCATTAGTCATCTCCGACACGAAGTCAGCGAGTATTTGTGACTTCAGAGCTTTTCTCGACTCGTACTGAATGTCGAACTTGGATAGTTCGATTGACCACTTTATTAGACGTCCGGCGAGCTCGGGTCTGGTTAATATTTGCCTTAGTGGTTGGTCTGTTCGTACTATGATTGTGTGGCTTTAAAAGTAATATCGCAGCCTTCTTGCAGTGGTGACTACCATCAGCACTAGCTGTTCTATCTTTGGATACCTTGTTTCTGTTGGTTGTAATACCTTGCTAATGAAATATACTGGGTTTTTCTATTTTCCTGTTTCCATTACTAGAACCGAGCTTATGGCATGGTTAGATACTGATAAATACAAGTACAACGGTTTACCTGGCTCTGGTCTCTGGAGTATTGGAGGTGACGTTAAGAGCTGTTTGAGTTCCATAAAGGAATTTTCACATTCGTCTGTCCATGTGAATTTCTTGCCTTTAGAGAACGTCTGGAAGAAATGATAAGATCGGTTTGCCACTGCCGGTAGGAAACGTGATAGGGTGGCTATTCTGCCTGCCAATTGTTGGACTTCTTTTACTGTTTTTGGGCTTGTCATGGTCAGCACTGCACTGCATTTTTCTAGGTTGGCTTCTATACCTCTTGAGGTTAGCATGAAGCCAAGGAATTTCCCTCCTTGGACTCCAAAAGCACATTTGTCTGGGTTAAGCTTCATGTTATATGTTCGGAGTTGGTTGAAGACCTCTATCAAGTCGTCACAGTGTGACCCTTGCGCATGCATTTTTGCCACCATATCATCTACATAGACTTCCACGTTCCTTCCTATCTGTTGTTGGAATACTTTGTCCATTAATCTTTGGTATGTCGCACCTGCATTCTTTAAGCCAAAAGGCATTACCTTGTAACAAAAATTGACATGTTCTGTTATGAAAGCTGTTTTGCTTTGGTCTTCTGGGTGCATCAAAATCTGGTTATAACCAGAGTATGCATCCATAAAACTCAAGGCTTTGAAACCAGAAGCGTTATCAACTAACTTATCAATGCAAGGTAATGGATATGCATCTTTAGGGTAAGCTTTGTTTAGATTTGTAAAATCGACGCACATGCGCCATTTACCTTAACTTTTCCTTACCATTACCATGTTTGATAGCCATGTGGTGAAGCAGATTTCTCTTATGAAACCTGCGTTGAGGAGCTTCTTGGTCTCTTCAAGTGCTGCTTGTTTTTTCTCTTCTCTGAGGTTTCTCTTCTTTTGTGCCACTGGTCGGACTGTTTTGTCAATTGCTAATTTGTGGCAGATGACTTCCGGGCTTATTCCTGGCATGTCATCTGGTGTCCATGCTAATTTGTGTGCAAGTCTTGCTCGTTCATTCTCTTCTAGTGCTTCTCCGATGTGTGTGTATTGCTTTTCATTTGCTGTTAGTGTTAATTTGTGAAGGTTGTCCATTGGCCGAGGCCTTTCACCGAGGTCTTCTCTCGGGTCGAGATCGGCTAACATTGTGGCGTCAGTCGAGCTATGTATGGATTGGACCTGGGGCCGAGTTGTCTCCTTCGTATGGGCTTGCTTTAGACAAGCATTGTAGCACTGCCGAGCTTCTTGATGGTCGGCGTACACTGTAGCTATCTTGTTTTCCTGCACCGAAAACTTAACACACAGGTGTAATGTAGACACCACCGCTCTGAATATATTCAAGGCGGGTCTCTCGATTATAATATTATAAGGGCTACAACAGTCTAGTATTAGGTATTGAATATCAATGGACTTTGACATACGGATCTCTCCCATTGTAGTCCTCAGCCATATATGTCCCATGATGGGGACTCTTTCTCCGGAGAAGCCAATTAGTTCTCCCGAGGAGGGCTGTATCATTTTTTCTGATAATTGCATCTTTTTAAAGGTAGAATAAAATAAGACATCAGCGCTACTACCTGGGTCAAGCAGTGTTTTCCTTACCAACAGCTCTCCGACCTGGATGGAAATCACCACTGGGTCGTCAAGGTTAGGGCTTGCCGATCTGAAGTCTGATTGATTGAAGGATATTGTGACATCTGGGTATTCCTCCTTCTTTGGCTGCAGAGTTCCTTTGATTGCTAGCATCGCCTTATAACTTTGTTTTCTGGCCGAGCTTGTTTCACCTCCGCCTGCGTATCCTCCCGATATGTGGCTGATGATGCCTCTTGGTGGGTCAGGTGCTGTCTGCTCTTTTTTGTTCTTGTCTGTTGATGCACGGAAAACTTGTCTCTCAACAAATCTCCCTTCGGCAAGTGTACCGAAGTTGTCGTCAAGTAAAAACTCACAATAGAGTGAGGTCGAATCTCACAGGGATTGATTGATCAAGCAACTTTAATTAGAAGAATGTTCTAGTTGAGCGAATCCAAGATTTGGGTTGAGAGTTGCAGAAAATAAAATGGCGGGAATGTAAATAACAGAAAAGTAAATGCTAGAATTAAAGGACTGGAAGTAAATGAATGAAAATAAATTGCAGAATTGTAAATGGGAATAGGGGATTTGCTCATAAAAGTAAATGGCAGAAATTAAAGAGAATGGGTAAGATCAGAGATGGGGAGTTCATTGGGCTTAGAAGATGTTGCAATTCTCCGGATCAAGTTCATTTTCATCTCTTCCTCAATCAATGCACTCATTGATCTCCTTGGCAATCTTAAGTGATTGAATTACAATTTCTTGCAATTCAATCTCTCAAATCTTGATCAATAGCCAATTCCTTGGTCAATTGCTCATGAGAAGAGATGAAGTATGGTCACTGATTATACCACATGCATTTCCCAAACCAAGTATTGAGAGGGTTATAGTCACATACCCATCCAAACCCAATTTGGTCCAGCATGAGAAAGCATTTCTAGCTTGATCTCTTCATTCCTCTTCCAAGGTTCAAAAGAGATCCAAGTTTGAATAGCTTCTCTTCCAAGATAACTACTCAATTGGATGAAGATCGAAAGCTTTCAAGTAAAATCAAGAGGAAAGATAGAAGAAGAATAATGAAGATTAGTATTGATCCATCAAATTACAACAGAGCTCCCTAACCCAATGAAAGGGGTTTAGTTGTTCATAGCTCTTGAAAATGAAAACAAAGATGGAGAATACATCATAAAACTAGAAATTGCCAAGAAAGTAAAATACAGAGAGTAGTTCTCCTTTTTCCCAGCTTCCAGAACTTTTTTTTACAATTCAAAGCTACTCCTATATATACTACTCTTCTCAGCTTCTAGTTTACTCTTCAAGTCTTGGGCCTTTGGATCTTGAGTTTGAAGCAGTTCCTTTCTTTATTTGGGCTTGGCTTTACTTGTAGAGAGAAAGTGCGAAGTGGGCAGAGACTTAAGCTCAGGGCATAAGGAGTGTTAATCATTTAGTGAAAGTCTAAGTTCGGGAACGTTAGTGACACTTAACATTGTCACTAACGTTCCAATGCACCCCTTTGCCTCACGTTAAAACCCACGTTAACTAGGTTAACGTGGCTTTTAACGTTGCCTTGTCAACCTTCGAGAACGTTAGTGACACTCAACATTGTCACTAACGTTCCAGTGTGCCCCTTCTTGCTTCACGTTAAGGTTCACGTTAACTAGGTTAACGTGGCTTCTAACGTGGCCTTTGCCATCCTTCGAGAACGTTAGTGACATTCAACATTGTCACTAACGTTCCAATGTGCCCCTAGGTCTCACGTTGGAGTCCACGTTAACTAGGTTAACGTGGCTTCTAACGTGGCCATCTTTTAGCCATCCCAACGTTAGTGACAATGTTGAGTGTCACTAACGTTGGCTCATCCTTCATTTCTCATCGTTAGCTTCCACGTTAACCAAGTTAACGTGGAAGTTAACGTGACTCTTGGAGGTTGTGTGGTTGCTTCAACGTTAGTGACAATGTTGAGTGTCACTAACGTTGTCGACAACTCTTCATCCTCTACGTTAGTTTCCACGTTAACCAAGTTAACGTGGGAGTTAACGTGGTACTTTGCACCATAGGCCAACGTTAGTGACAATGTTGAGTGTCACTAACGTTGGCTTCTCTCCCCCCCCTTTAACGTTAGAGGCCACGTTAACTAGGTTAACGTGGCTTCTAACGTGGCCACTTATGAGTAATTGCCAACGTTAGTGACAATGTTGAGTGTCACTAACGTTGGCTCAACTTCTTTTCTCCACGTTAGAGTTCACGTTAACTTGGTTAACGTGACTCTCTAACGTGGGCATTGATGGCTTTTTGAGAGTGTTATTGGCAATCACTTTTCTCATTAATCTTGCAAGTTACCTCCCCTTTTCTTGCTTTCTTTTGGTCCTGAAATCAAGCAACAAAGTGCATCAAAGCTCTAGTCCAAGTCATGAGTAATGCAACATAATATTTGTCACTAAACTCATGCAAAATCCTCATGAAATTATGTAAAATGCACAATGTATGCTTGAGTCAAGGCATAAGTGAATATTTACCCAAAACTAGCTTATTTCCTAAAGAAATGCATGAAACTAACCTAAAAATAGTAAAGAAAAGGTCAGTGAAACTGGCCAAGATGCCCTGGCATCACAACACCAAACTTAAAGCTTGCTTGTCCCTAAGCAAGTACTGGAACAAGAGAATGATGAATGGAATATCCAGAGGAATGAGTCATCCTTGTGGAAGTCGTATTACTGATTTTATGGTGGTTTCATGCATAGCAACTTAGGTTCATTCCATTACTAGCTTTCAGACCTTTATTCTGTCCTAAAACACCCACTTTGTTCATATCCCATGAGACTTTTATTCATTGATCCTTTTATTGTTATTACAAGAGTTGTTTGTGTTATTTAGGCTAAGTGCTCTGTAAGGGGGCAACTCTTTAAGATAAGCTTTCAGCCAACACTCCCGAACCAGTTGGTTCAAGGTGCTAGGTGTTGAGACACCCCTAAGGACTTACTCCCTCAAGCCTATCCCCCATACATACACACTACAGGCATTTAGTTTATTTATTTTCTTTTCTTGAGACCTTGGTGTCCAGCACCTCTTTGGGTTACTAAGTGTTCTGTAGTGAAGGTTACTCTTGATAGTGGACTTTCAGCTGATAATCCCGAGTTAGTTAACCCAAGTTACCAAGTGATAAGGCACCCCTAAGAGCTTATTCATCCAAGTAGATTCCTCACACAGGAGCACCACAGACACTTGCCTCAAGCTTAAAACTATTGATGCCTAGCCTTATTGCTTACTCTTTTTCTTTTGTTTTTCACTTCCATTGTTTTTTCCCTTTTCTCTTCTTAGGATCTTGTTATTAACTTAGTCTCATGAGTGTATCCAAAGCAAAGTATTCAGGATAGATAGTTGTCCTTCTAGCCTTGTGGTTGAACCAACTTAGCTAACTTATGACTACCCCAAAGATTCATGAATGCACTTCCACAATATAAACTCCACTCTGGTCTTTTACAAACATAATCATTCTCTTTTTATTTGATTTAAAAGGGACAAGTTTACAAGTAGGTTAAGTGATGGTGCAGTGACATTTAAACCAGAAATCATGGACCTATTCAGAAGGAAAACTTAAAAGACAGAATTTTAAAAAGGGTTCAACTGCGAGTAACTACAAATCAAAAGTGCATTCGGACTTCCAACTTTCAACAATTCTAAGTACAATGGAATTAGGTAACAATACAACCTTCGGGTGATGATCTATGGTCCCCCTCTTTCTTTGTCATCATCCTAGTTTTTGCTGCCTCGCTTCTTTGGGTGAAGGTGCACCATTTCCTTATAAGATTCCTACAAGGTTACTGGAAGTTGCTTGTTCCCAAAGCACTTGAGACATAGTTAGCTTACATGTATGCTTGTGCCTCTTGAACTCAATTTGGTGTGTGAACACCAAACTTAGTTCTTTGTCCAGTACACAATATTTCATATATGCAGAGACCCTCATATCTTGTTATCAACAAAGCAATGATCACCTATAGTCTAACTACATCTAAGTAGTTTCTCTTGGTTGGATGGAGCTAGCAATGTTCTTTGGGAGTGGAGTGTAATTCTAACCAATGTCCTTTAGCGGAACACCAAACTTAGAATTACACTATCACTCTTGGATTGTTCTGGTGTGGAACACCAAACTTAGCTCCTTACAATACAGGGGAAACAACTTGTGACTTTTATTGAAATAAAGATGAAAGTGAAACTACGTGAGGTTGGGTTGCCTCCCAACAGAGCGCTTTTTTATCGTCGCTAGCTCGACGAGTCCTTAAATTACTTGAGATGGTACTTTACTCTGGGGTCTTCCCCCATGTTGCCCAGATAATGCTTGAGTCTTTGTCCATTTACTGTAAAAGTCCTCTCTGAACCTTCATCCGTGATTTCGATGTGGCCATAGGGTGATACTTTTGTAACCAAGAAAGGTCCGGACCACCTTGACTTGAGTTTTCCTGGGAACAGCCTTGATTTAGAATTGTAAAGGAGTACTTGCTGCCCTTTTTCGAAACTCTTGGGTGCCAAATGCATGTCATATTTTCTCTTTGCCTTCTTTCTAATTCCTTGAGCTATGATCTCATGAACTTTGATTTCTCCTCCCTTGAGTATACAATGCAACATTGTTGCTCTCTGGAGATTCACCTCCGAGTTGTTTGCAGCTGGGAGAATAGACCTCCCACTAGCTCGAACCACCCCTTAGCTTCAGGAGTGAGATCTGTTCTCTTAATGAACTTTGGTTTATTTCCTGCACCCTTTTCCCAGTCAGCTCCTGGTACACAAAGGTCTAGTAAAAACTGGTCATAATTGGGGTTGTTGTCCAATCTTGAGTGGTAAATTTCTTCTTCAAATGGTATAAATCGTAGCTTCAATGCCCTCATTACACTCATGGGACCAAAATCCACCATTGTTCCTCTCACAAAGCTTGTATATGACTCATCTTTCTTATCATACCTGACTGCATTTGCATAAAATTCTCTTATGAGATTTGCATTCACCTTAGTGACCGGGTCAGTGAGGAGCTCCCATCTTCTCCTTTCTACCTTCTCTGTGATTTCGGGGCATTCAGTCTTCTTAACTTGAAATCCCAGCTCATAAATGATTTCCTTATCAACCATCCACCCGTATTGCAATGCATGATGCAAGCTTCTAAATCTCTTCTCATCATATGGGTGTTCTTCCATGGGTTCCTTCCCCTCCCTTCTCTTAGAACTTGAAGATGCCATGAATGATGGTTAATATGTAAAGGTGGTAAGGTTGTGGAGACTTTTGGTTGTTTAGGGTTTTATGGCAGTGAAGAGAGTAGGAAAAAATGTTTATGATTGATAGAGGGTGTCTTGTACAGAAAAGAAGAGTGGTGAAGGGTGTGTGATGACAATGAAGGGTAATACGGACAAGGGTTGTTTATATAGAGAAGTTGTGAAGGAATGAAGGGTGTAGATTGATGAAATAGTCACTTGATGGACGGTTGGGGTTATGCATGGCTAGAAGACAAGGATCATCACTTTATGATGGGGATTGCTCGGTCTTCTAGGGGTCCCATTTTTTCAATGTTGCATGGCAACATTTTCCAATGTATTCCCTCTTTTTGTGGTATCCGAACCTTCTTTGTTTGGCTGTCCAATCTATCCCTTTTAATGCTCCTTTTTCTTTCCTATAAAGACAAACTAAGTAAAGTAAGAAAAGATATTAAAATGACCATATAAATTTTATGGCTAATATTAATAAAGGGGAAAAAAGGATTTGATTGTTTGTTTATGAATTCCCACTAACTAACTAACTATTGGTGGGTCCTTATATGCATTTTGGTGGCACCATGAGGTGACACCAAACTTAGTTTGGATCACTGTGATGAAAGTTTTATGTTCAAAGCTCCCAAGACTAGCATGCATCTTGGTTTGCTTTGAACACCAAACTTGTTCCTCACTATATTCTGCATAAGAAGATTTTCACCAATTGTTTGTTACGTTTGGATTGAAGCTCATAAATATTGACTTATTCATTATCATCTGAAAGCATATAAAACATGGGTTGCCTCCCATGAAGCGCTTCTTTAGCGTCACTAGCTTGACATTTTTCCTTCATCATGGTGGTTGGTAGTGCTTAAAGTCCTCCCCTCTTGCTGTGGATTTGTATCCATTGGTTGGATCAATAATCTCCACATGTTCCAGGGAAAGAACTCTATTAATAGTGAAGACCTTGGGTAATTGAGATGGCACAGTAGGGAGATTAGGGGGAATATCTGGGAAGTAGGCTGAGACAACTCTATCCCCTGGAGAGAAGTCTTCCGTAGGGATCTTCTTGTTCTTCCACCCTCTTGGTACCTTCTTCTTTGTTTCTTTTGAGGTTGCCTTCCCCTTGGTGACCTCTTTTTCTAAAGGAGCTGTGGTGCTGTCTTCACCTGCCTCTAGAGGTTTAGGTTCCTCCAACTTTTTCTTGAGCTGTGGCAATTGCTGTTTTCCTTGTTTGTCAATTAAGGGGATCTCAGAATGAACTGGCTGTGCTTCAGTGCTTGTTTTCTCCTTCAGTGTCTCATTATCATTTGTGCTTAGTTCCTTGTCCTCTTGATCTGTTTCTTGCGAGAGTTTGAAAACATTGAAGCTGAGTCGTTCATCATGGATTCTCAATATTAGCTCCCCTTTCTCTACATCAATAAGTGCTCTGGCCGTAGCTAGGAATGGTCTTCCCAATATGATTGGATGAGTGTGACTCTCTTCCATGTCCAGAATGACAAAGTCTGTTAGGAGAAAGTACTTCCCAACCTTTAGCAACACATTTTCCACCACTCCTATTGCTTGCTTTTGAGTTTTGTCAGCCAGTCTGATGATTACATCTGTGGGCATTATCTCATTAATCTGCAGCCTCTTCACCAGGGATAAAGACAGTAAGTTGATGCTGGCCCCCAAATCACATAGTGCTCTATCGAACATAGTCTCACCTATGGCACAAGGGATATGAAAACTTCCTGGGTCTCTTCTTTTTGTAGGCAACTCAGGTTGAATAAGGGCACTACATTCCTTGTTCATCACTATAGTCTGCCCTCCCTTGAGTGAGCTTTTCCTCGGAAGAAGTTCCTTCATATACTTGATGAATGCAGGCATTTGTTGAATTGCCTTGATGAATGGTATGTTCACATGCAGAGATGCAAACAAGTCTAGGAACCTTGAGTATATTCTTTTTCCCACAGCACCATTTAGCAGTTGAGGGAATGGTGCATAGAGCTTCAGCAGCTCTTGTTGTGAGATTTCTGGTTCTTTGTGCTTTCTATCCTCCTCCTTTGTTGAGTTGTCTTCAGGTTGTTTGCGCATTTTGCCTTGCTTGTCTTCAATCTCTTGATCACTTGTAGTGACCATTTTGCAATCTTCCCATCTTACTTTCTTTGCTTCTCCCTTGGGGTTTTTCTCCGTGTCACTTGGGAAGCTATCAGTAGGTTTGGGAATCTTCTCAGCTAAATATCCCACCTGGAATTCCAGCTTCCTAATGGTCTCTCCCTGGTTCTTAATATTGGCTCGCACCTCCTCTTTGAACACCTTATTTTCTTGAATCTCTTGACATATTCCTTCAAGTAAGGCTTCAATCTTAGAGAGCTTGTCATCAATTGATGAGTGGTTCGGAGTAGATGTGCTGTTTTGGTTTTGATAAGTATGTGGAGAAGTGTTGTTGTAGGGGTGTTGAGATGTCCTCTGGGTGAATTGCTTTTGATCTTGCTCACTTCCCCACCCAAAGTTTGGGTGGTTTCTCCATCCAGGGTTGTAAGTCTTGGAGTATGGATCATAGTTTTTCCTTGGTGAATTCCCAATGTAATTGGCTTGCTCCTGACTCCCCTCTGCTTCTTCATTCACTCCTTCTTGTGTTGTTGACGAAGTGGAGATTGCTGCTACTTGGTTCTTCTCCATCTTCTTGGTGAGGTCAGCCAGCTGCTGGGTAATGAGCTTGTTTTGGGGCCAACATAGCATCTACATTGTTTAGCTCCATCACTCCTCTTGTGTTCCCTCTTTCGGAAGCATAGAAATAGTCATTTTCTGCTACTGTTTCAATAACATCTATGACTTCCTCAATGGTCTTTTTCTTGTTCAAGGATTCTCCAGATGAATGGTCTACTGCCTTCTTTGACTCATAAGAGAGCCTTCATAGAAAATGTGCAGCTGGACCCATTCGTTGAACATGTCAGGTGGACACCTCCTTGTTAAGTCCTTGAACCTCTCCCATGCTTCATATAGAGTCTCACCATCTTGTTGCCTGAAAGTTTGAACTTCAGCTCTCAGCCTATTGATTCGAATTTGTTCACCACATCTTCCCAAGTTGTCAAGCTCTCCCTTGGGAAGGATTCCAGCCACTTGACTGCCTTGTCCCTGAGTAAGAAGGGAAATAAGAGTAGTCTATAGGCGTCAGGATGAACACCATTAGACTTCACTGTGTCACATATTCTCAGGAAGGTGGTTAAATGTTGATTGGGGTCTTCTTGAACACTTCCTCCAAACAAACAGTTGTTCTGAACAAGGGTGATGAGCTGTGGTTTAAGTTCAAAGTTGTTGGCATGGATTGTTGGCTTTTGGATGCTACTTCCACAATTGCCTGGGTTTGGATTGATGTAAGAGCCCAAAACTCTTCTATCCTCCCCAGCATGATTTGCTCCACCTCCTCTGCCATGGTTGTGAGTCTCTTCTTCATGATGATTTTCCATGTTTTCTTCCATGTTTGGTTCAAAGTATTCCTCAAACTGTTCCTCCTCTTCTTCAGCACCAACTACTCGTTTTTCTTTTGCCTCCCTCCTTAGTCTAAGGAAGGTTTTTTCCGGTTCAGAATCAAAGGAAGTTGAAGCCCCGCTTCTTCTCCCTGTCATACAACCAACAAGTACAAGCAGAGAAAATAGGTGCAGACAGTATTTGTGTCAGAATTGCTGTTAGTTGTGGGTGATGCAATATATCAAACAGTTAGTGGGTTAGCAAACAGAATTGAAAATAACAAAGAAAAACAAAAGAGTAGAGGGAGAAGGGAAGAAGTTTAACTAAAACAAAAAGTAAATCACTCAAACAGAAAATGAAATTCACAAAATAAAATGCTCAACCTAGTGATCTTCCAATCTAATCATTGTTGATGCACAATCAATCCCCGGCAACGGCGCCATAAACTTGATGCACGAAAAACTTGTCTCTCAACAAATCTCCCTTCGGCAAGTGTACCGAAGTTGTCGTCAAGTAAAAACTCAAAATAGAGTGAGGTCGAATCCCACAGGGATTGATTGATCAAGCAACTTTAATTAGAAGAATGTTCTAGTTGAGCGAATCCAAGATTTGGGTTGAGATTTGCAGAAAATAAAATGGCAGGAATGTAAATAACAGAAAAGTAAATGCTAGAATTAAAGGACTGGAAGTAAATGACTGAAAATAAATTGCAGAATTGTAAATGGGAATGGGGGATTTGCTCACAAAAGTAAATGGCAGAAATTAAAGAGAATGGGTAAGATCAGAGATGGGGAGTTCATTGGGCTTAGGAGATGTTGCAATTCTCCGGATCAAGTTCATTTTCATCTCTTCCTCAATCAATGCACTCATTGATCTCCTTGGCAATCTTAAGTGATTGAATTACAATTTCTTGCAATTCAATCTCTCAAATCTTGATCAATAGCCAATTCCTTGGTCAATTGCTCATGAGAAGAGATGAAGTATGGTCACTGATTATACCACATGCATTTCCCAAACCAAGTATTGAGAGGGTTATAGTCACATACCCATCCAAACCCAATTTGGTCCAGCATGAGAAAGCATTTCTAGCTTGATCTCTTCATTCCTCTTCCAAGGTTCAAAAGAGATCCAAGTTTGAATAGCTTCTCTTCCAAGATAACTACTCAATTGGATGAAGATCGAAAGCTTTCAAGTAAAATCAAGAGGAAAGATAGAAGAAGAATAATGAAGATTAGTATTGATCCATCAAATTACAACAGAGCTCCCTAACCCAATGAAAGGGGTTTAGTTGTTCATAGCTCTTGAAAATGAAAACAAAGATGGAGAATACATCATAAAACTAGAAATTGCCAAGAAAGTAAAATACAGAGAGTAGTTCTCCTTTTTCCCAGCTTCCAGAACTTTTTTTTACAATTCAAAGCTACTCCTATATATACTACTCTTCTCAGCTTCTAGTTTACTCTTCAAATCTTGGGCCTTTGGATCTTGAGTTTGAAGCAGTTCCTTTCTTTATTTGGGCTTGGCTTTACTTGCAGAGAGAAAGTGCGAAGTGGGCAGAGACTTAAGCTCAGGGCATAAGGAGTGTTAATCATTTAGTGAAAGTCTAAGTTCGGGAACGTTAGTGACACTTAACATTGTCACTAACGTTCCAATGCACCCCTTTGCCTCACGTTAAAACCCACGTTAACTAGGTTAACATGGCTTTTAACGTTGCCTTGTCAACCTTCAAGAACGTTAGTGACACTCAACATTGTCACTAACGTTCCAGTGTGCCCCTTCTTGCTTCACGTTAAGGTTCACGTTAACTAGGTTAACGTGGCTTCTAACGTGGCCTTTGCCATCCTTCGAGAACGTTAGTGACATTCAACATTGTCACTAACGTTCCAATGTGCCCCTAGGTCTCACGTTGGAGTCCACGTTAACTAGGTTAACGTGGCTTCTAACGTGGCCATCTTTTAGCCATCCCAACGTTAGTGACAATGTTGAGTGTCACTAACGTTGGCTCATCCTTCATTTCTCATCGTTAGCTTCCATGTTAACCAAGTTAACGTGACTCTTGGAGGTTGTGTGGTTGCTTCAACGTTAGTGACAATGTTGAGTGTCACTAACGTTGTCGACAACTCTTCATCCTCTACGTTAGTTCCCACGTTAACCAAGTTAACGTGGGAGTTAGCGTGGTACTTTGCACCATAGGCCAACGTTAGTGACAATGTTGAGTGTCACTAACGTTGGCTTCTCTCCCCCCCTTTAACGTTAGAGGCCACGTTAACTAGGTTAACGTGCTTCTAACGTGGCCACTTATGAGTAATTGCCAACGTTAGTGACAATGTTGAGTGTCACTAACGTTGGCTCAACTTCTTTTCTCCATGTTAGAGTTCACGTTAACTTGGTTAACGTGACTCTCTAACGTGGGCATTGATGGCTTTTTGAGAGTGTTATTGGCAATCACTTTTCTCATTAATCTTGCAAGTTACCTCCCCTTTTCTTGCTTCCTTTTGGTCCTGAAATCAAGCAACAAAGTGCATCAAAGCTCTAGTCCAAGTCATGAGTAATGCAACATAATATTTGTCACTAAACTCATGCAAAATCCTCATGAAATTATGTAAAATGCACAATGTATGCTTGAGTCAAGGCATAAGTGAATATTTACCCAAAACTAGCTTATTTCCTAAAGAAATGCATGAAACTAACCTAAAAACAGTAAAGAAAAGGTCAGTGAAACTGGCCAAAATGCCCTGGCATCATCTGTCGCTGTTTGTTTGTTTTCTTCCCTGTCCGAGCTTGTTCTTCTGGCTTTCTGGATCTCAACATATTTGTCGAGAAGTCCTTGTCGCGCCAGTCTTTCTAGGAGGTCTTTCACGACAATGCAGTCGTCCGTGGTGTGGCCAAACTTCTGATGGAAGGCGCAATGCCTGCTCCTATCCACAAACCTTTGGTCTTGGTAATTTCCTGCCCAAGCTGGTGGCTTCACGATTTTAGCATTCAGAATCTCTTTTATGATGTTTTCTCTCTTGGTATTGAACCTGGTATACGTGTTGTATTTTGGTGTGAGCTTGAAAGGCTTCTTTGTATCCTTGTTGCTTGGTGATCGGAAAATTTTTTCCTCATCCCTCCTTTATGGTAGTCTATCCGGCTTTTGTGCCTCGCGGAGCTCTTCAATTTCCATTTGACCTGCAGCCCTCTCTCGGAACTCCTCGAGTGTTTTTGGCTTTGTTATCGCAATGGTTTCTCAGAATTTGCCTGGTCGGAGGCCGGCCTTGAGGGCATGGAGGTGGACAGCCGGATCTAAGTCTTGGATCTCCATGGTAGCCTCGGAAAACCTGGTCATATAATTCTTTAAGCTCTCATGTTGGCCTTGTTTGATTGTGTCTAGGTAGTCTGATTCATGGACATAAATTCTTGATGCAGCAAAATAGTCAATAAAGGATCTCGCTAGTTCCTCAAAGGAGGAAATCGAACCTGCAGACAGTTTAGAAAACCACAGTAATGCAGCACCATCAAGATAAGTAGGAAAAGCCCGGCAAAGTACGGGTTCATTGTTAGCACCGTTAAAGAACATCATAGATTGAAACTTTTTTATATGAGCTCGGGGGTCACCGAACCCCTTATATGGTTCCAGCGTTGTAGGCAATACAAAGTTTTTTGGTATCTGGAACTTAGTGATCTCGTCAGAAAAGGGGTTCTCGAGGGTTAGCTTCTCCTTTGGTGGAGTGATATTCAGGGGATCTGTGTGGCCCTGCGCCGAGCTTTTAGAGCTTTCTCCTTCCTGCTTTCCATTGTTCTACGTGGATAGTTCAGCTATCCTTCGCACC
Organism: Arachis hypogaea; assembly: GCF_003086295.3. NCBI lineage: Eukaryota > Viridiplantae > Streptophyta > Magnoliopsida > Fabales > Fabaceae > Arachis > Arachis hypogaea. The sequence goes on along the minus strand of NC_092051.1, from coordinate 126,924,603 downwards.
TTTGCCTGGAGTTCGGTGATCTGAGCCAAGAGCTCTGCCTGTGTGGGTTGGGGGTTCCCATTATCAGCCATGTCCGAGGATAGGGAATCCTGCAAAACAAGGTAAGACACTAAATAAAATGGATGGTGAGGTCATATATATTCGGACCCCACGGTGGGTGCCAAGTGTTTCGTCCTGGCACTGGGGTGGCCGAGCTTAGCGACTCTGAGCAAACAGTCGTCGGAGAGGAAGAGTTATGCGTCGGCCTGGATCGAACACCGCGGCGGGAATACCTGCAAAAGATACTCTGACACTCAAGTTAGTGATAATCTCGAGTGAGAGTAATTAAGTAAATATGAAGACTGAGAATGGAACCTGAGACTTAGCCGAGGATATTAGCTCGGTTTTATAGGAGTTGTTTTTACCCGTTAGTGGATAAGTCCTAGTTTGTAGGTTGGTTATGATATTCTATTTTGGTGATTAAGTTTGTTGAGCACGTTTCCTATTTCTTCGAATGGGTGAGGCCGAGTTTATTTGTTCACGTGCCGAGGTTTTTGGGCGGCCGAGGATAAGGGTGATGTATCAGATGGTGATACTGGTTATACTTGTATAAATACATAAAGATGATGGTAATTGTGATCATGATTCTCTCCTTGTATGTATGATCGTGGAAAAGTTGATATGTTGCTGTTTTGTGATAAATATATAATAAACTCCATGAATAGAGAATGTGATTTATGGAAATAATGGATGTCTGGGCTCTTGGGGCTTATGAACAAAGTTAATTAAGCATAAATAAGTGTTAATGGGATGAATTATATTAAAGGAAGGGCTGAAAACTTAAAATGAACAAAAATGAACTAGGAGAGTTAAAACAGATTCTGCAGAATCAATTCCAGCTAAAGCAGTAGCTTCTCAAAATTTCTGCTCTCACTCCAAACTTTCAAAAATTATGAAAGAAATTTTTTATAAAACTTTGAGAAGTCTATCTCATTTTCTTAAAATTTTAGAAAATTTTTAGTTGTATATTGGAAGATATAAATTTTTAGATTTTTTTTATTATTGTAAAACGAATTTTTTAGCTTTTAAATAAAAAATTTTCAATCTGCATATCTTTTAATCTAAAATGGCTTTTGAGGTTCTTCCAAAAGCTAATGAAAGTTTGAGATGTCTAGAGTGGATGAGTTACTTTTTAAGAGTCATACATATTTTACAGAAAAAGTTATGAAACTTACAAAATAATGAGCTCACTATTCGGTTCAGTAGAATGTGTGATGGCACCAATAACTTGTTTAAATTACTGGCATCAATATATAAGTCTAATTGGTGTGCAACCAATTTTATGTAAAATTTTAAGGTGTCTAATTTGTTTCCTCAAAAGTTTATAAGTTTTAGTTGTATATAGGGTGTTCGTGATGCGGTTTGGTTCGGTTTTTGAGGAAAAAGTTATCCGATCCGATCGTCTAATTAAATTGCAGTTCGGTTTGATTCGGTTTTTTTATCAATACCATCCGAACCAAAGCAAACCAATTAAAATCGATTTGGTTCGGTTCGGTTTTTTAATCAATTTAGAAAAAATACTACCATACTATTTCACAAAGTCATAGCATTGAAATCGACAAACACAAATAATAATAGCTAACAAAGTCTTGATCTAATAAAATTTAACGACAAAAGGAATTCAAATACAACAATTAAAGAAGTTTAATAGTTCAACAGTCAACACAACTGAAAATAAAAATAAAAATAAATTGTGATTAAAAGATAACAAAGCTAAGCTGTTTTCTTCAACAAAACAGCTAAATGTTTTAATGCAAACCAACCTGAAATAAAAAAAAAGTTACATAATGATAATGATAATGATAATGATAATGATAATGATAATGATAATGATGATGATGATGCATCTATTCTCTACTCTAAAGTTGAATTGGCATTGGTGCTCTATATGAGAGTGAGGGTACAAGTCCAATATCTATAGCTCCAGTGACATCATAATATACATATACCAGAATGACCAAAATTTAAAAGTATCAGTGCCAATAAAATTAATCTTAGGAAACAGCTACATGAAATGAAACCATGGTGATAGTAGTGTATATGCATCATGCAATGAAATAATGAGGAATATGTTTGATAAAAGTATGATAATTAATTAAGCACCGCAAGACATCACTATGTGACTGGAACTTTATATCCCCAGAGTATATTGACATTAGAGTTTTTTACCGGTAAAGAGATTCATAGAAACAGTTGCATTGTAGATATAGTCTCTAAACCGACAAAAATTCCAACGTACAAACGTTTTGGGTGTCACAAGTAACAAACCCCTTTAAAAATTGTTAACCGAGTATTCAAACCTCGGGTCGTCTTCTCAAGGAACTGCGAGGAAGTATGTTCTTATTATTGGCTATAAAGGTTGTAATCGGGGTTTAAAAGATGAGAGGCAAGTAATTTGAATGACAAGTAAGGTAAATGGCAATTAAAGTAAATAAATATTGTAAAACAGACTTTTGGCAGGGTAAGAGAAATTGGAGGTCCAACGCAGTTATCTCTCTCAACTATAATGAAAGTTGAATCTAAACTCTACTTGATCAACCTGTACTAGGGCAATGGAAAGTCAATGGACTAATTGAATTGACCTTTGAATCCTATTTATTTCCTAAGAAAAGGTTGGGATTACTTAAGTTCAGCTCAATTAGCAAGATAACGATTATCAGTTATGTTGAGTTTAATAACTGTTGAGTTACTGAATTCTTACCCAGGACCAAAAGGGGAAAAAATAAAATTGCTGGAATAATAAAAATATCCTTAGATGGGAAGCAATGGTAACTTAAATCAAAGAGAACAATCATAAACTGAAAATACCTCAAATATTATTAATTCAGATAACAATCTATAACATGGATAAAATTCATAAATTCACTGATCAATTCAAGTGCTGGAATAAATAAAAGTAAAAGGAAGCTAAAACAAAGGAACGTAAAACCTGGATTGAGAGTCACTCTTAAAGCAAGAAGAAATCCTAAATCCTAATCCTAAAAGAGAGAGAGGAGAAGATCTCCCTCTCAACTAAATCTAAATCATTGAAAAGTAAAATATGCGAGCTCTCTTTGAATGGGTGTATTCCCACACTTTATAACCTCTGGTCTATGCTGTCTGTACTTGGATCTGGGCCAAAAAGGGCTTCAGAAATCACTGGGGGTGCATTCTATAAATTCTGATACGTGGCCTCTGTCACGCGTCCGCGTGGGTCACGCGTCCGCGTGGGTCACGCGGTCGCGTCATTCGGAGCTTTTCCTTGCCACGCGGTCGCGTCAGTCATGCGACCGCGTCATATGCGTTCTGCTTAGGTCACGCGGTCGCGTCAGTCATGCGGCCGCGTCGCTGCATCTTCACTTCTGGCACGCGATCGCGTCATCCATGCGATCGCGTGGATACCAGTTTCCTTAAAGCTCCGCTTTGCTTTCTCCTTCCATTTTATATGTTTCCTTTTCCATCCTTTAAGTCATTCTGCCTTAGAAAATCTGAAACTACTCAACACACTAATCACGGCATCGAATGGAAATAAAGGTAATTAAAATAATTAATTTTAAAGCTTAGGAAACATGTTTTTCATTTACATCACATAATAAGGAAGGGAAAGTAAAACCATGCAATTAATGTGAATAAGTAGGTGAAGGATTGTATAAATCACTCAAATTAAGCACAAAAGAACTCATGAAATATGGGTTTATCATATATACCATGAAGAAAATAAGCAAGTAATGTATACATTCGTTCACATTATGGAAGAAGAAAAATAAAACAAATATGGATGTTAAAGGGTGAAAAGTTGCTGAAAATCCTCAACGCAAGATCAGCAAAAGAAGTATGAAACTCTGCTTTTAATTGGAAGTGGAGGATATGGATAAGCAAAGAGCAAGAGGAAAGTGGTCAAGGCAGCCCAAAAAGCTATTCCTGCAACAAAAGTAGGAAGGTGAGTGATGAGCGGATTATTTATACGCTTTTTGGCATTGTTTTTAAGTAGTTTTCAGCATGTTTTAATTAATTTTTAGTATATTTTTATTAGTTTTTATTCAAAATTCACATTTCTAGAATTTACTATGAGTTTGTGTGCTTTTCTGTGATTCCAGGTATTTTCTGGCTGAAATTGAGAGACCTGAGCAAAAATCTGATTCAGGCTGAAGAAGGACTGCAGATGCTGTTGGATTCTGACCTCCTTACACTCGAAATGGGTTTTCTAGAGCTACAGAAGTCCAACTGGCGCGCTCTCAATTGCGTTGGAAAGTAGACATCCAGGGCTTTCCATCAATATATAATAGTCCATACTTTGCTCAAAGATAAATGACGTAAACTGGCGTTCAACGCCAGTTCCATGTTCCATTCTGGCGTTAAACGCCAGAAACAGGTTACAAGTTGGAGTTAAACGCCCAAAACAGGCTACAACCTGGCGTTTAACGCCAGAAACAGCCTAGGCACGTGTAAAGCTCAAGTCTTAGCCCCAGCACACACCAAGTGGGCTCCGGAAGTGGATTTCTGTACTATCTATCGTAGTTTACTCATTTTCTGTAAACCTAGGTTACTAGTTTAGTATTTAAACAACTTTTAGAGATTTATTTTATACCTCGTGACATTTTTACACTACACTTTGTATTTCTGACGGCATGAGTCTCTAAACCCCATGGTTGGGGGTGAGGAGCTCTGCTGTGTCTCGATGAATTAATGCAATTACTACTGTTTTCTATGCAATCACGCTTGTTTCTATTCTAAGATATTCACTCGCACTTCAATCTGATGAATGTGATGATCCGTGACACTCATCATCATTCTCACCTATGAACGCGTGCCTGAAAACCACCTTCGTTCTATCTGCAATAGCTTGAGTGCATATCTCTTGGGTTTCTAATCTAAGATTAGAACCTTCGTGGTATAGGCTAAAATTATTGGCGGCCATTCTTGAGATCCGGAAAGTCTAAACCTTGTCTGTGGTATTCCGAGTAGGATCTGGGATGGGATGACTGTGACGAGCTTCAAACTCGCGAGTGCTGGGTGTAGTGACAGACTGGTGCACGAAATGGTGATCATCAATGGCGCCAACAGCTTGGTACGCACAATTGTAATCTCAACTCTTTATCACAACTTCGCACAACTAACCAGCAAGTGCACTGGGTCGTCCAAGTAATAAACCTTACGTGAGTAAGGGTCGATCCCACGGAGACTGTTCGCTTGAAGCAAGCTATGGTCATCTTGTAAATCTCAGTCAGGAGGATTCAAATGGTTAGGGAGAATTGATAATTAAAATATGAATAAAACATAAAATAAAGATAGAGATACTTATGTAATTCATTTGTTAGAATTTCAGATAAGCGTATGAAGATGCTTTGTTCCTTCTGAACCTCTGCTTTCCCATTGCCTTCATCCAATCATTCATACTCCTTTCCATGGCAAGCTTTATGTTGGGCATCACCGTTGTCAATGGCTACTTCCCGTCCTCTCAGTGAAAATGTTCCAAATGCGCTGTCACCGCACGACTAATCATCTGTCGGTTCTCGATCATGTTGGAATAGGATCCATTGATCCTTTTGCATCTGTCACACGCCCAACACTCGCGAGTTTGAAGCTTGTCACAGTCATCCCTTCCCAGATCCTACTCGGAATACCACATACAAGGTTTAGACTTTCCGGATCTCAGGAATGGCCGCCAATAATTCTAGCCTATACCACGAAGACTCTGATCGTAGATCAGAAGGCTAAGAGATACGCATTCAAGCTTGCTTTCATGTAGAACGGAAGTGTTTGTCAGGCACGCGTTCATAAGTGAGAATGGTGATGAGCGTCACATAATCATCACATTCATCATGTTCTTGTGTGCGAATGAATATCTTAGAGAAGAAATAAGCTTGAGTTGAATAGAAAAATAATAGTACTTTGCATTAATTCATGAAGAACAGCAGAGCTCCACACCTTAATCTATGGTATGTAGAAACTCCACCGTTGAAAATACATAAGTGAAAATAGTCTAAGCATGGCCGAATGGCCAGACTCAAAGGTCTAAGGACTAAACATCCAAAGATGAAAATATAATAGCAAAAGGTCCTATTTATAGAAAACTAGTAACCTAGGGTTTACAGAAAAGAGTAAATGATGCAGAAATCTTCTTCCGGGCCCACTTGGTGTGTGCTTGGACTGAGCATTGAAGCTTTCACGTGTAGAGACTTTTCTTGGAGTTAAACGCCAGCTTTTGTGCCAGTTTGGGCGTTTAACTCTAGCTTTTATGCCAGTTCTGGCATTTTGACGCCAGAATTTTTATGCTAACTTTGAACGCCAGTTTGGGCCATCAAATCTCAGGCAAAGTATGAAGTATTATATAATGATGGAAAGCCCAGAATGTCTACTTTCCAACGCAATTGAGAGCGCACCGATTGGGCTTCTGTAGCTCCAGAAAATCCACTTTGAGTGCAGGGAGGTCAGAATCCAATAGCATCTGCAGTCCTTTTTCAGTCTCTGAATCAGATTTTTCCTCAGGTCCCTCAATTTCAGCCAAAAAATACCTGAAATCATAGAAAAATACACAAACTCATAGTAAAGTCCAGAAATGTGATTTTTATTTAAAAACTAGTAAAAACATAATAAAAACTAACTAAAATATACTAAAACAATGCCAAAAAGCGTATAAATTATCTGCTCATCACAACACCAAACTTAAATTGTTACTTGTCCCCAAGCAACTAAAAATCAAATAGGATAAAAAGAATAGAATATACAATAAATTCCAAAAACATCTATGAAGATCAGTCTTAATTAGATGAGCGGGGCTTTTAGCTTTTTGCTTCTGAATAGTTTTGGCATTTCACTTTATCCCTTGAAGTTCAGAATGATTGGCATCTATAGGAACTCAGAATTCAGATAGTGTTATTGATTCTCCTAGTTCAGTATGTTGATTCTTGAACACAGCTACTTTATGAGTCTTGGCCGTGACCCTAAGCATTTTGTTTTCCAGTATTACCACCGGATACATAAATGCCACAGACACATAACTGGGTGAACCTTTTCAGATTGTGACTCAACTTTGCTAGAGTCTCCAATTAGAGGTGTCCAGAGCTCTTAAGCACACTCTTTTTGCTTTTGGACCACGACTTTAACCGCTCAGTCTCAAGTTTTCACTTGACACCTTCACGCCACAAGCACATGGTTAGGGACAGCTTAGTTTAGCCGCTTAGGCCAGGATTTTATTCCTGTGGGCCCTCCTATCCACTGATGCTCAAAGCCTTGGATCCCTTTTTTATTTTATCCTTGCCTTTTGGTTTAAAGGGCTATTGGTTTTTTCTGCTTGCTTTTTTTTTCTTTCTTTCTCTCTTTTTTTTCTCTTTTTTTTTCGCATATACTCTTTTTTTTTCTGCAAGCTTTTCACTGCTTTTTATTGCTTCAAGAATCATTTTTATGATTTTTCAGATTATCAAATAACATTTCTCCTTTTCCATCATTCTTTCAAGAGCCAACAATTTTAACATTCATGAACAACAAATTCAAAAATATGCACTGTTCAAGCATTCATTCAGAAAGACAAAAGTATTGCCACCACATCAAAATAACTAAACTGTTTTAAAATTTGAAATTCATGCACTTCTTTTTCTTTTTGCAATTAAAAACATTTTTTCATTTAAGAAAGATGATGGATTCATTTTCATAGCTTTAAGGCATAGACACTTAGACACTAGTGATCATGTAATAAAGACACAAACATAAATAAACATAAAGCATAAAAATTCGAAAAATAAAAAATAAAGAATAAGAAAATTAAAGAACGGGTCCACCTTAGTAATGGCGGCTTGTTCTTCCTCTGGAAGATCTTATGGAGTGCTTGAGCTCCTCAATATCTTTTCCTTGACTTTGTTGCTCCTCTCTCATAACTCTTTGGTCTTCTCTAATTTCATGGAGGAGGATAGAATGCTCTTGGTGTTCCACCCTTAGTTGTCCGATGTTGGAACTTAATTCTCCTAGGGAGGTGTTGATTTGCTCCCAATAGTTTTGTGGAGGAAAATACATCTCTTGAGGTATCTCAAGAAGTTCATGATGAAAAATTTCCTCATGCTCTTGTCCATGAGTGAGATCTCTTGTTTGCTCCATCCTTTTCTTAGTGATGGGCTTGTCCTCATCAATGAGGATGTCTTCCTCTATGTCAATTCCAGCTGAATTACAAAGGTGACAAATGAGATGAAGGAAGGCTAACCTTGACAAAGTAGAGGACGTGTCTGCCACCTTGTAGAGTTCTAGGGATATAACCTCATGAACTTCTACTTCCTCTCCAATCATGATGTTGTGGATCATGATAGCCCGGTCTATAGTAACTTTAGACCGGTTGCTAGTGGGAATGATTGAGCGTTGGATGAACTCCAACCATCCCCTAGCCACGGGCTTGAGGTCATGTCTTCTTAGTTGAACCAGCTTCCCTCTTGAATCTCTCTTCCATTGAGCGCCCTCTTCACAAATGTCTATGAGGACTTGGTCCAACCTTTGATCAAAGTTGACCCTTCTAGTGTAGGGGTGTGCATCTCCTTGCATCATTGGCAAGTTGAATGCCAACCTTACATTTTCCGGACTAAAATCTAAGTATTTCCCCCGAACCATTGTAAGCCAATTTTTAGGGTCCGGGTTCACACTTTGATCATGGTTCTTGGTGATCCATGCATTGGCATAGAACTCTTGAACCATTAAGATTCCGACTTGTTGAATGGGGTTGGTGAGAACTTCCCAACTTCTTCTTCGAATCTCATGTCGGATCTCCGGATATTCACCTTGTTTGAGCTTGAAAGGGACCTCGGGGATCACTTTCTTCTTGGCCACGACTTCATAAAAGTGGTCTTGATGCACCTTTGAGATAAATCTCTCCATCTCCCATGACTCGGAGGTGGAAGCTTTTGCCTTCCCTTTCCTCTTTCTAGAGGTTTCTCCGGCCTTTGGTGCCATAAATGGTTATGAAAAAATAAAAAGCAACACTTTTACCACACCAAACTTAGAAGGTTTTCTCATCCTCGAGCAAAAAAAGAAAAAAGAGAGTAGAGGAAGAAGAAATAGAGGAGATGGAAGGGGTAGTGTTTCAGCCAAGGAGGTGAAGTAGTGTATAAGATGTGTGAAAATGAAGGAGTGAAGATGTGTTTATATAGGAGTGGAGAGAGGGTATGGTTCGGCCATGTATGGGTGGATTTGGGAGGGAAAGTGTTTTGAATTTGAATGGTGAGGTAGGTGGGGTTTATGATGGGTGGATGTGGATTGGTGAAAGGTTTATGGAGAAGAGAGTAGGATTTGATAAGTGAGGAATTTTTGGGGAAGAGGTATTGAGGTGATTGGTAAAGGGTATTTGGGGAAGAGTGTTGTGAAAAGGTGTGAAGAAGAGAGAGAGTAAGTTGAGGTTGGTTGGGATCTTGTGGGGTCCACAGATCCTGAGGTGTCAAGGATTTTTCATCCCTGCACCAATTAGGCTTGCAAAACGCCCTTTATTGCCAATTCTGCCGTTAAACGCCAGGTTGCTGCCCATTTCTGGCATTTAACGCTAGCTTCTTGCCCTTTTTTGGTGTTAAATGCCAGTCTGGTACCCATTTCTGGCGTTAAACGCCCAAAATGGTGCTAGACTGGGCGTTTAACGCCCATTCTGCTGCCCTTACTGGCGTTTAAACGCCAGTAGCCTTTTCCTCCAGGGTGTGCTATTTTTCATTCTATTTTTTAGTTTGTTTTTGCTTTTTCAATTATTTTTGTAACTTCACATGATCATCAACCTACAGAAAACATAAAATAACAATGGAAAATAGAAATTTAACATAGATAAGTAAAATTTGGGTTGCCTCCCAACAATCGCTTCTTTAATGTCAGTAGCTTGACAGTGGGCTCTCATGGAGCCTCACAGATACTCAGAGCATCTCAACACCAAACATAGAGTTTAGTTGTGGCCTCCCAACACCAAACTTAGAGTTTGAATGTGGGGATTTTGTTTGACTCTATATTGAGAGAAGCTTTTCATGCTTCCTCTCCATGGTTACAGAGGGAGATCATTGAGCTTTAAACACAAAGGAGTCCTCATTTACTTGAAGGACCAATTCTCCTCTGTCAACATCAATCACAGCTTTTGCTGTGGCTAGGAAGGGTCTGCCAAGGATGATGGATTCATCCATACACTTCCCAGTGTCTAGGACTATGAAATCAGCAGGGATGTAGTGGTCTTCAACCTTTACCAAGACATCCTCTACAAGTCCATAAGCCTATTTCCTTGAATTGTCTGCCATCTCTAGTGAGATTCTTGTAGCTTGTACCTCAATGATCTCTAGCTTCTCCATTACAGAGAGAGGCATGAGGTTTATGCTTGACCCTAGGTCACACAGAGCCTTCTCAAAGGTTATGGTGCCTATGGTACAATGTATTGAGAACTTTCCAAGATCTTGTCTCTTTAGAGGTAATTTCTGCCTAGTCAAGTCATCTAGTTCTTTGATGAGCAAGGGAGGTTCATCCTCCCAAGTCTCATTACCAAATAGCTTGGCATTTAGCTTCATGATTGCTCCAAGGTATTTAGCAACTTATTTTTCAGTAACATCTTCATCCTCTTCAGAGGAAGAATACTCATCAGAGCTCATGAATGGCAAAAATAAATTCAATGGAATCTCTATGGTCTCAGTGTGAGCCTCAGATTCCCATGGTTCCTCATTAGGGAACTCTTTGGAGGCCAGTGGATGTCTAGTGAGGTCCTCCTCAGTGGAGATCACTGCCTCTTCCTCCTCTCTAGGTTCGGCCATGTGGGGTATGTTGATGGCCTTGCACTCTCCTTTTGGATTCTCTTCTGCATTGCTTGGAAGAGTACTAGGAGGGAGTTCAGTAACTTTCTTGCTTAGCTGACCCACTTATGCCTCCAAATTTCTAATGGAGGACCTTGTTTCAGTCATAAAACTTTGAGTGGTTTTAATTAGATCAGAGACTACAGTTGCTAAGTCAGAGTGGCTCTGCTTAGAATTCTCTGTCTGTTGCTGAGAAGATGATGGAAAAGGCTTGCTATTGCTAAACCTATTTCTTCCACCATTATTGTTGTTGAAGCCTTGTTGAGACCTCTATTGATCCTTCCATGAGAGGTTTGGGTGATTTCTCCATGAAGGATTATAGGTGTTTCCATAGGATTCTCCCATGTAATTCACCTCTTTCATTGCTGGGTTCTCAGGATCATAAGCTTCTTCTTCAGATGAAGCTTCTTTGGTACTGCCTGTTGCTGCTTGCATTCCAGACAGACTTTGAGAAATCATATTGACTTGTTGAGTCAATATTTTGTTCTGAGCCAATATGGCATTCAGAGTATCAATTTCAAGAACTCCTTTCTTCTAATTTGTCCCATTATTCACAGGATTCCTTTCAGAAGTGTACATGAATTGGTTATTTGCATCCATTTTAATGAGTTCTTGAGATTCTGTAGGCGTCTTCTTCAGATGAAGAGATCCTCCAGTAGAGCTGTCCAATGACATCTTGGACAGTTCAGATAGACCATCATAGAAAATACCTATGATGCTCCATTCTGAAAGCATGTCAAAAGGACACCTTCTGATCAATTGTTTGTATCTTTCCCAAGCTTCATAGAGGGATTCACCTTCCTTCTGTTTGAAGGTTTGGACTTCCACTCTAAGCTTGCTCAATTTTTGAGGTGGAAAGAACTTTGCCAAGAAGGCATTGACTAGCTTTTCCCAAGAGTTCAGGCTTTCTTTAGGTTGTGAATCCAACCATGTTCTAGCTCTGTCTCTTACAGCAAAGGGAAAAAGCATAAGCTTGTAGACCTCGGGATCAACCCCATTGGTCTTGACAGTGTCACAGATTTGCACGAATTCAGCTAGGAACTGATGAGGATCTTCCAATGGAAGTCTGATGAGCGGATAATTTATATGCTTTTTGGCATTGTTTTTAGTATGTTTTTAGTATATTTTAGTTAGTTTTTATCATATTTTTATTAGTTTTTATTTAAAATTCACTTTTCTGGACTTTACTATGAGTTTTTGTATTTTTCTGTGATTTCAGGTATTTTCTGGCTGAAATTGAGGGACCTGAGCAAAAATTTGATTCAGAGGCTGAAAAAGGACTGCAGATGCTGTTGGATTCTAACCTCCCTGCACTCGAAGTGGATTTTCTGGAGTTACAGAAGCCCAATTGGCGCGCTCTCAATTGAGTTGGAAAGTAGACATTCTGGGCTTTCCAACAATATATAATAGTCCATACTTTTCCTAAGATTTGATGGCCCAAACCGACGTTCCAAGTCAGCATAGAAATTCTGACGTCAAAACGCCAGAACTGGCATAAAAGCTGGAGTTAAACGCCCAAACTGGCACAAAAGCTGGCATTTAACTCCAAGAAAAGTCTCTACACATAGAAGCTTCAATGCTCAGCCCAAGCACACACCAAGTGGGCCCGGAAGAAGATTTCTGCATTAATTACCTATTTCTGTAACCCTAGGCTACTAGTTTTCTATAAATAGGACCTTTGATAGATACTTTTCACGGAAAGAATTTTATATACCTTTTGATCTTTATGTTCATGTTTGGGGAGGCTGGCCATTCGGCCATGCCTAGACCGTGTACTTATGTATTTTTAACGGTGGAGTTTCTACACACCATAGATTAAGGTGTGGAGCTCTGCTGTTCTTCATGAATTAATACAATTACTATTGTTCTTCTATTCAATTCATGCCTACTTCTTCTCTAAGATATTCATTCGTTCTTCAACTTGATGAATGTGATGATCCGTGACACTCATCATCATTCTCACCTATGAACATGTGCCTGACAACCACCTCTGTTCTACTAGCAATGGCTTGAATGCGTCTCTCTTGGGTTTCTAATCTAAGATTGGAACCTTCGTGGTATAGGCTAGAATCAATTGGCGGCCATTCCTGAGATCTAGAAAGTCTAAACCTTGTCTGTGGTATTCCGAGTAGGATCTGGGAAGGGATGACTGTGACGAGCTTCAAACTCGCGAGTGTTGGGCGTGTGACAGACGCAAAAGGATCAATGGATCCTATTCCAACATGATCGAGAACCGACAGATGATTAGCCGAGCGGTGACAGCGTATTTGGATCATTTTCACTGAGAGGACGGGAAGTAGCCATTGACAACGGTGATGCCCAACATAAAGCTTGCCATGGAAGGGAGTATGAATGATTGGAAGAAGGCATTAGGAAAGCAGAGGTTCAAGAGGAACAAAGTATCTTCATACGCTTATCTGAAATTCCTACCAATGAATTACATAAGTATCTCTATCTCTATCTCTATCTCTATCTTTATTTCAAGCCGACAATCTCCGTGGGATCGACCCTTACTCACGTAAGGTATTACTTGGACGACCCAGTGCACTTGCTGGTTAGTTGTGTGGAATTGTGGCAAAGTGTGATTCACGTTTGAGAGCTCCAAGTCTTTGGCGCCATTGTTGATGATCACAATTTCGTGCACCAAGTTTTTGGCGCCGTTGCCGGGGATTGTTCGAGTTTGGACAACTGACGGTTCATCTTGTTGCTTAGATTAGGTAATTTTACTTTTTATTTTCGAATTTTTTTTTTTAAAATACAAAAAATTTTTCTATTTTGTTCTTCAGAGTTTTTAAGAATGAATTCTAGAGTTTCATGATGATCTGTTGAAGTCTGGCTGGCTGTGAAGCCATGTCTAATCTTATTGGACCGAGGTTTCAACTTATCATCACAAGAGCTTGTTGATTTCTATCAATTTTGCTGTTGTGAGCAATGATCTGCTAAAGCTTGGCTGGCCATTGGCCATGTCTAGTGTTTTGGACCGCAGCTTTCATTGAAAGCTTGGCTAGCTAGTAAGCCATGTCTAATTTCTAGACCAGAGTCTTAGACTAGCATTGCAATGATTCCTGGAACTCTTATTAAAAATTTTGAATCCCTTTATTTTCTTTTCCACTCAATTTTCGAAAAATCACAAAAAAAAATTTTAAAATCATAAAATCAAAAATAATTTGTGTTTCTTGTTTGAGTCTAGTATCAATTTTTAAGTTTGGTGTCAATTGTATGTCTTTATTCTTCTTGCATTTTTCGAATACATGCATTATGTTCTTCATTGATCTTCAAGATGATTTCCTTGCTCTGATCTTTGAATTCTCTTGTTTTGTGTCTTTTGTTGTTTCTTATATGCATTTTCAAATTGTTATAGTCCTTAGTATACAAACTTCTAAGTTTGGTGTCTTGCATGCATTGTTTATTTGATCTTAGTTGCATTTTTATTGTTTCTCATCATTAAAATTTCAAAAAAAATTTCAAAATTGTGTCTTTTCAAGTCAATAACACAGAGAATTGAAGATTCAGAATATTCAGCAGAGGAATTACACAGAAAAAGCTGGGCGTTCAAAACACCCAGTGAAAAAGAAATTCTAGCATTTAAACGCCAGCCAGGGTATCTAGCTGGGTGTTAAACTCCCAAAAAGGTAGGATTTTGGGCGTTTAACACCAAGAGGACACTAGAGGGAAGATTTTGTTTTTAATTCAAATCTTTTTCAAATATTCATAATTTTTCAAAATCAAATCTTTTTCAAATCATATCTTCTCAATCATATCCTTTCAAAATCAATTTCTTTCTATTTTTTTATTTATTATTATTTTCAAAAATTCTTGCTACAGTTAGTAATTTAATTCAAAAATTTTCAAGTTGTTACTTGCCTATTAAGAAAGGATCAAATTTTAATTTTAGAATCATATCTTCTAATTTCTTGTTAGTCAAGTAATCAACTTTAATTTTAAAACTTTCCTTTTTTTTATTTGATTCTCAATCATATCTTTTCAATCACATCTTTTTCAAAATTAAGTTTCAATCATATTTCTTTGATTTCTAATTTCAAAATCTTTTTCAAAAATCACTTTATTTCTTTCCCAATCTTAGTTTTCGAAAATCATCAATCAAATTTTCAAATTTCTTTTAATTTTTTCAAAATCTTTTTAATTTATTTTCAAAAATTCTTCCCCTCTTTTCACACCCTTCTATTTAAGGACTAACACCCCTCCTCAATGAGCAATTCGAACTCTATCTCCCTTGATAAGTTCGAATTCTCTCTTCTCTTCCTCCTCCTTCTATTCTTCTTTTCCTCTGACACCTCAAGGAATATCTATACTGTGACATAGAAGATTCCATATTTTTTTCTTATCTCTTTTCATATGAGCAGGAGCAAGGACAATGGCATTCTTGTTAAAGCTGATCCTGAACCTGAAAGGACCTTGAAGAGAAAGCTAAGAGACGCTAAAGTACAACTCTCTATAGAGGACCTAACAGAGCTTTTCAAATAAGAAGAAGACATGGCAGCCGAAAACAACAACAATGCCAACAATGCAAGGAAGGTGCTTGGTGACTTTACTGCACCTACTCCTGACTTCTATGGGAGAAGCATCTCAATCCCTGCCATTGGAGCAAACAACTTTGAGCTTAAGCCTCAATTAGTTTCTCTGATGCAACAGGATTGCAAGTTTCATGGACTTTCATTGGAAGATCCTCATCAGTTCTTAGCTGAATTCTTGTAAATCTGTGACACTGTCAAGACCAATTGGGTTGATCCCGAGGTCTATAGACTTATACTTTTTCCCTTTGCTGTAAGAGACAGAGCTAGAACATGGTTGGATTCACAACCTAAAGAAAGCTTAAACTCTTGGAAAAAGCTAGTTAATGCCTTCTTGGCAAAGTTCTTTCCACCTCAAAAATTAAGCAAGCTTAGAGTGGAAGTCCAAACCTTCAGACAGAAGGAAGGTGAATCCCTCTATGAAGCTTGGGAAAGATACAAGCAATTGATCAGAAGGTGTCCTTCTGACATACTTTCAGAATGGAGAATCATAGGTATCTTCTATGATGGTCTATCTGAACTGTCCAAAATGTCATTGGACAGCTCTGCTGGAGGATCTCTTCATCTGAAGAAGACGCCTGCAGAAGCTTAGGAACTCATTGAAATGGTTGCAAATAACCAATTTATGTACACCTCTAAAAGGAATCCTGTGAATAATGGGACAAATCAGAAGAAAGGAGTTCTTGAGATTGATACTCTGAATGCCATACTGGCTCAGAACAAAATATTGACTCAACAAGTCAATATCATTTCTCAGAGTCTGTCTGGAATACAAGCAGCAATAGGCAGTACCAAAGAAGCTTCATCTGAAGAAGAAGCTTATGATCTTGAGAACCCAGCAATGGAGGAGGTGAATTACATGGGAGAACCCTATGGAATCATCCAAACCTCTCATGGAAGGATCAATAGAGGGCTCAACAAGGCTTCAACAACAATAATGGTGGAAGAAATAGGTTTAGCAATGGCAAACCTTTTCCATCATCTTCTCAGCAACAGTTAGAGAATTCTAAGCAGAGCAACTCTGAATTAGCAACTATAGTCTCTGATCTAATTAAAACCACTCAAAGTTTCATGACTGAAACAAGGTCCTCCATTAGAAATTTGGAGGCACAAGTAGGTCAGCTGAGCAAGAAAGTTACTGAACTCCCTCCTAGTGCTCTTCCAAGCAATACAGAAGAGAATCCAAAAGGAGAGTGCAAGGCCATTACCATAACCCACATGGCCGAACCTGGAGAGGAGGAAGAGACAGTGATCGCTACTGAGGAAGACCTCAATGGACGTCCACTGGCCTCCATGGAGTTCCCTAATGAGGAACCATAGGAATCTGAGGCTCACACTGAGGCCATAGAGATTCCATTGAATCTACTTCTACCATTCATGAGCTCTGATGAGTATTCTTCCTCTGAAGAGGATGAAGATGTTACTGAAGAATAAGTTACTAAGTACCTTGGAGCAATCATGAAGCTAAATGCCAAGTTATTTGGTAATGAGACTTGGGAGGATGAACCCCCATTGCTCATCAAAGAACTGGATGATTTGACTGGGCAGAGATTACCTTTGAAGAGACAAGATCCTGGAAAGTTCTCAATACCTTGTACCATAGGCACCATGACCTTTGAAAGGGCTCTGTGTGACCTAGGGTCAAGCATAAACCCCACGCCTCTCTCTGTAATAGAGAAACTAGGAATTTTTGAGGTGCAAGTTGCAAGAATCTCATTAGAGATGGCAGATAATTCAAGGAAACAAGCTTATGGACTTGTAGAGGATGTCTTGGTAAAGGATGAAGACCATTACATCCCTGCTGATTTCATAATCCTAGAGACTGAGAAGTGTATGGATGAATCCATCATCCTTGGCAGACCCTTCCTAGCCACAGCAAAAGCTGTGATTGATGTTGACAGAGGAGAATTGGTTCTTCAAGTGAATGAGGACTCCCTTGTGTTTAAAGCTCAAGGATCTCCCTCTGTAATCGTGGAGAAGAAGCATGAAAAGCTTCTCTCAATGCAGAGTCAAATAGAGCCCCCACATTCAAACTCTAAGTTTGGTGTTGGGAGGCCATCATCTGCTTTGAGAATCTGTGAGGCTCCATGAGAGTCCACTGTCAAGCTATTGACATTAAAGAAGCGCTTGTTGGGAGGCAACCCAATCTTTACTTATCTATGTTAAATTTCTATTTTCTATTGTTATTTTATGTTTTCTGTAGGTTGATGATCATGTGAAGTCACAAAAACAACTGAAAAAGCAAAAACAGAATGAAAGACAGTATTAAAAATAGAACACCCTGGAGGAGAAACTTACTCGCGTTTAAACGCCAGTAAGGGCAGCAGAATGGGCGTTAAACGCCCAGTCTGGCACCATTCTGGGCGTTTAACGCCAGAAAGGGATACAAAGCTGGCGTTTAATGCCAGAAAAGGGCAAGAAGCTGGGGTTAAACACCAAAAATGGGCAGCAACCTGGCGTTTAACGCCAGGATTGGCAGAAAAGGGCTTATTGTATGCCACTTGGTGCAGGGATGAAAAATCCTTGACACCTCAGGATCTGTGGACCCCACAGGATCCCCACCTACCCCACCTCTCTCTCTCTCTTCTTCACCCATTCACCAATCACCTCAATACCTCTTCCCCAAAACCCCTCACCTATCAAATCCTACCCTCTTCTCCATAAACCCTTCACCAATCCACATCCATCCATCATAAAATCCCACCTACCTCACCATTCAAATTCAAACCACTTTCCCTCCCAAACCCACCCTATATGGCCGAACCCTAACCCTCTCTCCACCCCTATATAAACCCATTTTCATTCCCTCATTTTCACACAACATAAACACTACTTCTCCCCCTTGGTCGAAACACCAACCCACTTCCATCTCCTCCGTTTCTTCTTCTTCTACTCTCTTCTTTCTTCTTTTGCTCGAGGACGAGCAAACCTTCTAAGTTTGGTGTGGTAAAAGTATTGCTTTTTATTTTTTCATAACCATTTATGGTACCTAAGGCCGGAGAAACCTCTAGAAAAAGGAAAGGGAAGGCAAAAACTTCCACCTCCGAGTCATGGGAGATGGAGAGATTCATCTCAAAGGTGCATCAAGACTACTTCTATGAAGTCGTGGCCAAGAAGAAAGTGATCCCCGAGGTCCCTTTCAAGCTCAAAAAGGGTGAATATCCGGAGATCCGACATGAGATTCGAAGAAGAAGGTGGGAAGTTCTCACCAACCCCATTCAACAAGTCGGAATCTTAATGGTTCAAGAGTTCTATGCCAATGCATGGATCACCAAGAACCATGATCAAAGTGTGAACCCGGATCCAAAATATTGGCTTACAATGGTTCGGGAGAAATACTTAGATTTCAGTCCGGAAAATGTAAGGTTGGCATTTAACTTGCCAATGATGCAAGAAGATGCACACCCCTACACTAGAAGGGTCAACTTTGATCAAAGGTTGGACCAAGTCCTCATAGATATTTGTGAAGAGGGCGCTCAATGGAAGAGAGATTCAAGAGGAAAGTCGGTTCAACTAAGAAGGCATGACCTCAAGCCCGTGGCTAGGGGATGGTTGGAGTTCATCCAACGCTCAATCATTCCCACTAGCAACCGGTCTGAAGTTATTATAGACCGGGCTATCATAATCCATAGCATCATGATTGGAGGGGAAGTAGAAGTTCATGAGGTTATATCCCAAGAACTCTACAAGGTAGCGGACAAGTCCTCCACTTTGGCAAGGTTAGCATTCCCTCATCTCATTTGTCACCTTTGAAATTCGGCTGGAATTGACATAGAGGAAGACACCCTCATTGATGAGGACAAGCCCGTCATTAAGAAAAGGATGGAGCAAACAAGAGATCCCACTCATGGACAAGAGCATGAGGAGATTCCTCACCATGAAATCCCTGAGATGTCTCAAGGGATGTATTTTCCTCCACAAAACTATTGGGAGCAAATCAACACCTCCCTAGGAGAATTAAGTTCCAACATGGGACAACTAAGGGTGGAGCACCAAGAGCATTCCATCCTCCTCCTCCATGAAATTAGAGAAGACCAAAGAACCATGAGAGAGGAGCAACAAAGGCAAGGAAGAGACATTGAGGAGCTCAAGCACTCCATAAGATCTTCAAGAGGAAGAACAAGCCGCCATCACTAAGGTGGACCCGTTCTTTAATTTCCTTGTTCTTTATTTTTTGTTTTTCAAATTTTTATGCTTTATGTTTATCTATGTTTGTGTCTTTATTACATGATCATTAGTGTCTTAGTGTCTATGCCTTAAAGTTATGAATGTCCTATAAATCCATCACCTTTCTTAAATAAAGAGTGTTTTAATTGAAAAGGAAAAGAAGTGCATGAATTTCAAATTTTAAAACAGCTTAATTATTCTGATGTGGTGGCAATAATTCTTGTCTTCTGAATGAATGCTTGAACAGTGCATATTTTTGAGTTTGTTGTTTAAAAATGTTAAAATTGTTGGCTCTTGAAAGAATGATGGAAAAGGAGAAATGTTATTTGATAATCTGAAAAATCATAAAATTGATTCTTGAAGCAAGAAAAAGCAGTGAAAAGCTTGCAGAAAAAAATGGCAAAAAAAAGGTGAAAAAAAAAAAGAAAAAGCAAGCAGAAAAAGCCAATAGCCCTTTAAACCAAAAGGCAAAGGTAAAATAAAAAGGATCCAAGGCTTTGAGTATCAGTGGATAGGAGGGCCCACAGGAATAAAATCCTGGCCTAAGCGGCTAAACCAAGCTGTCCCTAACCATGTGCTTGTGGCGTGAAGGTGTCAAGTGAAAACTTGAGACTGAGCGGTTAAAGTCGTGGTCCAAAGCAAAAAAGAGTGTGCTTAAGAGCTCTGGACACCTCTAATTGGGGACTCTAGCAAAGCTGAGTCACAATCTGAAAAGGTTCACCCAGTTATGTGTCTGTGGCATTTATGTATCCGGTGGTAATACTGGAAAACAAAATGCTTAGGGTCACGGCCAAGACTCATAAAGTAGCTGTGTTCAAGAATCAACATACTGAACTAGGAGAATCAATAACACTATCTGAATTCTGAGTTCCTATAGATGCCAATCATTCTGAACTTCAAAGGATAAAGTGAGATGCCAAAACTGTTCAGAAGCAAAAAGCTAAAAGCCCCGCTCATCTAATTAAGACTGATCCTCATAGATATTTTTGGAATTCATTGTACATTCTATTCTTTTTATCCTATTTGATTTTCAGTTGCTTGGGGACAAGCAACAATTTAAGTTTGGTGTTGTGATGAGCGGATAATTTATACACTTTTTGGCATTGTTTTTAGTATGTTTTTAGTATATTTTACTTAGTTTTTATAATATTTTTATTAGTTTTTATTTAAAATTCACTTTTCTAGACTTTACTATGAGTTTGTGTGTTTTTCTGTGATTTCAGGTATTTTCTGGCTGAAATTGAGGGACCTGAGCAAAAATATGATTCAGAGGCTGAAAAAGGACTGCAGATGCAGTTGGATTTTGACCTCCCTGCACTCGAAGTGAATTTTATGGAGCTACAGAAGCTTAATTGGCGCGCTCTCAATTGTGTTGGAAAGTAGACATTTTGGGCTTTCCAGCAATATATAATAGTCCATACTTTGCCCAAGATTTGATGGCCCAAACCGGCGTTCCAAGTCAGCATAGAAATTCTGACGTCAAAACGCCAGAACTGTCATAAAAGCTGGAGTTAAACGCCCAAACTGGCACAAAAGCTGGCGTTTAACTCCAAGAAAAGTCTCTACACATGGAAGCTTCAATGCTCAGCCCAAGCACACACCAAGTGGGTCCGAAAGAAGATTTCTGCATTAATTACCTATTTCTGTAATCCTAGGCTACTAGTTTTCTATAAATAGGACCTTTGATAGATACTTTTCACAGAGAGACTTTCATATACCTTTTGATCTTTATGTTCATGTTTGGGGAGGCTGGCCATTCGGCCATGCCTAGACCCTGTACTTATGTATTTTCAACGGTGGAGTTTCTACACACCATAGATTAAGGTGTGGAGTTCTGCTGTTCTTCATGAATTAATACAATTACTATTGTTCTTCTATTGAATTCACACCTACTTCTTCTCTAAGATATTCATTCGTTCTTCAACTTGATGAATGTGATGATCCATGACACTCATCATCATTCTCACCTATGAACATGTGCCTGACAACCACCTCTGTTCTACTAGCAATGGCTTGAATGCGTATCTCTTGGGTTTCTAGTCTAAGATTGGAACCTTCGTGGTATAGGCTAGAATCAATTGGTGGCCATTCCTAAGATCCACAAAGTCTAAACCTTGTCTGTGGTATTTCGAGTAGGATCTGGGAAGGGATGACTGTGACGAGCTTCAAACTCGCGAGTGTTGGGCGTATGACAGACGCAAAAGGATCAATGGATCCTATTCCAACATGATCGAGAACCAACAGATGATTAGCCGTGCGGTGACAGCGCATTTGGAACATTTTCACTGAGAGGACGGGAAGTAGCCATTGACAACGGTGATGCCCAACATAAAGCTTGCCATGGAAGGGAGTATGAATGATTGGAAGAAGGCAATAGGAAAGCAGAGGTTCAAGAGGAACAAAGCATCTTCATACGCTTATCTGAAATTCCTACCAATGAATTACATAAGTATCTCTATCTCTATCTCTATCTTTCTTTTATGTTTATCTTTTAATTA
Source organism: Arachis hypogaea (assembly GCF_003086295.3). Taxonomy (NCBI): domain Eukaryota; kingdom Viridiplantae; phylum Streptophyta; class Magnoliopsida; order Fabales; family Fabaceae; genus Arachis; species Arachis hypogaea. Next base: position 126,902,604 of record NC_092051.1, on the reverse strand, counting down.
TCATTTCTCCATAACCATTTGAATCCGCCTGACTGAGATTTACAAGATGACCATAGCTTGCTTCAAGCCGACAGTCTCCATGGGATCGACCCCTACCCACGTAAGGTATTACTTGGACGACCCAGTGCACTTGCTGGTTAGTTGGCGGAATTGTGACAAAGTGTGATTCACATTTGAGAGCTCCAAGTCTTTGGCGCCATTGTTGATGATCACAATTTCGTGCACCAAAGTCCATGAAACTTGCAATTCTGTTGCATCAGAGAAACTAATTGAGGCTTAAGCTCAAAGTTGTTTGCTCCAATGGCAGGGATTGAGATGCTTCTCCCATAGAAGTCATGAGTAGGTGCAGTAAAGTCACCAAGCACCTTCCTTGTATTGTTGGCATTGTTGTTGTTTTCGGCTGCCATGGCTTCTTCTTGTTTGAAAAGTTCTGTTAGGTCCTCTATAGAGAGTTGTACTTTAGCTTCTCTTAGCTTTCTCTTCAAGATCCTTTCAGGTTCAGGATCAGCTTCAACAAGAATGCCTTTGTCCTTGTTCCTGCTCATATGAAAAGAGAGGAGAAGAAAATATAGAATCCTCTATGTCACAGTATAGAGATTTCTTGAGGTGTCAGAGGAAAAAAAAATAGAAGGATGAGGTAGAGAAGAGAGAATTCGAACTTATCAAGAGAGATAGAGTTCGAATTGTTGATAATGGAGAGGTGTTAGTCCTTTAAATAGAAGGATGTGAGAAGAGGGGAAGAATTTTCGAAAATAAATTAAAAATATTTTGAAATAATAAAAAGAAATTTGAACATTTGATTGATGATTTTTGAAAATTAAGATTGGGAATGAAATTAAGTGATTTTTGAAAAAGATTTTGAAATTAGAAATCAAAGAGATATGATTGAAACTTAATTTTCAAAAAGATGTGATTGAAAAGATATGATTGAGAAGATATGATTTGAGAATTAAAATAAAAAAAAAGGTAAGTTTTTAAAATTAAAGTTGATTACTTGACTAACAAGAAATTAAAAGATATGATTCTAGAATTTGAAATATGATCCGTTCTTAATAGGCAAGTAACAACTTGAAAATTTTGAATTAAATCATTAATTGTAACAAATATTTTCGAAAATAGTAATAATTAAAAAAATGGAAAGAAATTGATTTTGAAAGGATATGATTGAAAAGATATGATTTAAAAAATATTTGATTTAAAAAATTATGAAAACTTGAAAAAGATTTGAATTAAAAACAATATCTTCCCTCTAGTGTCCTCCTGGCGTTAAACACCCAGAATGGCATCCATTATGGCGTTTAACGCCCAAAATGTTACCTTTTTGGGCATTTAACGCCCAGCCAGCCTGGCTGGCGTTTAAACGCCAGTTTTCCTTCTTCATTGGGCGTTTTGAACGCCCAACTTTTTCTGTGTAATTCCTCTGCTGAATGTTCTGAATCCTCAATTCTCTGTGTTATTGACTTGAAAAGATACAATTTTGAAAATTTTTTTTGAATTTTTAATGATGAGAAACAATAATAAAAAGAATGCAACTAAGATTAAATAAACAATGCATGCAAGACACTAAACTTAGAAGTTTGTATACTAAGCACTATAACAATTTAAAAATGCATGTAAAAAACAACAAAAGACACAAAATAAGAGAAATTAAAGATTAGATCAATGAAATCATCAAGAACAGCTTGAAGATCAATGAAGAACATATTACATATATTCGAAAAATGCAAGAAGAAGAAAGACATGCAATTGACACCAAACTTAAAAATTGACACTAGACTCAAACAAGAAACACAAAATATTGTTTGGTTTTTATGATTTTATAAATTTTTTTGTGATTTTTCGAAAATTATATGGAAAGGAAAATAAAGGGATTCAAAATTTTTAATGAGAATTCCAAGAATCATTGCAATGTTAGTCTAAAACTCCGGTCCAGGAATTAGACATGGCTTACTAGCTAGCCAAGCTTTCAGTGAAAGCTTCGGTCCAAAACACTAGACATGGCCAATGGCCAGCCAATCTTTAGCAGATCATTACTTTCAACAGCAAGATTGATAGAAATCATCAAGTTCTTGTGATGATAAGTTGAAACCTCGGTCCAAAAGATTAGACATCGCTTCATAGCCAGCCAGACTTCAACAAATCATCATGAAACTCTAGAATTCATTCTTAAAAACTCTGAATAACAGAATAGAAATATTTTTGTATTTTTGAAAATTTTTTTTTGAAAATAAAAAGTAAAAAGCTTAAACATAAAATAAAATTACCTAATCTAAGCAACAAGATGAACCGTCAGTTGTCCAAACTCGAACAATCCCCGGCAATGGCGCCAAAAACTTGGTGCACAAAATTGTGATCATCAATGGCGCCAACAGCTTGGTACGCACAATTGTAATCTCAACTCTTTATCACAACTTCGCACAACTAACCAGCAAGTGCACTGGGTCGTCCAAGTAATAAACCTTACGTGAGTAAGGGTCGATCCCACAGAGACTGTCGGCTTGAAGCAAGCTATGGTCATCTTGTAAATCTCAGTCAGGCGGATTCAAATGGTTATAGAGAATTGATAATTAAAATATGAATAAAACATAAAATAAAGATAGAGATACTTATGTAATTCATTGGTGAGAATTTCAGATAAGCGTATGAAGATGCTTTGTTCCTTCTGAACCTCTGGTTTCTTATTGCCTTCATCCAATCATTCATACTCCTTTCCATAGCAAGCTTTATGTTGGGCATCACTGTTGTCAATGGCTACTTCCCGTCCTCTCAATGAAAATGTTCCAAATGCGCTGTCACCGCACGGCTAATCATCTGTCGGTTCTCGATCATGTTGGAATAGGATCCATTGATCCTTTTGCGTCTGTTACACGCCCAACACTTGCGAGTTTGAAGCTCGTCACAGTCATCCCTTCCCAGATCCTACTCGGAATACCACAGACAAGGTTTAGACTTTCCGGATCTCAGGAATGGCCGCCAATAATTCTAACCTATACCACGAAGACTCTTATCGTAGATCAGAAGGCTAAGAGATACGCATTCAAGCTTGCTTTCATGTAGAACGGAAGTGTTTGTCAAGCACGCATTCATAAGTGAGAATGGTGATGAGCGTCACATAATCATCACATTCATCATGTTCTTGTGTGCGAATGAATATCTTAGAGAAGAGATAAGCTTGAGTTGAATAGAAAAACAATAGTACTTTGCATTAATTCATGAAGAACAGCAGAGCTCCACACCTTAATCTATGGTGTGTAGAAACTCCACCGTTGAAAATACATAAGTGATAATAGTCTAAGCATGGCCGAATGGCCAGCCTCAAAGGTCTAAGGACTAAACGTCCAAAGATGAAAATACAATAGCAAAAGGTCCTATTTATAGAAAACTAGTAACCTAGGGTTTATAGAAATGAGTAAATGATGCAGAAATCTTCTTCCGGGCCCACTTGGTGTGTGCTTGGGCTGAGCATTGAAGCTTTCACGTGTAGATACTTTTCTTGGAGTTAAACGCCAGCTTTTGTGCTAGTTTGGACGTTTAACTCCAGCTTTTATGCCAGTTCTGGCGTTTTGACGCCAGAATTTTTATGCTGACTTTGAACACCGGTTTGGGCCATCAAATCTTGGGCAAAGTATGAACTATTATATGTTGCTGGAAAGCCCAGGATGTCTAATTTCCAACACAATTGAGAGTGTGCCAATTGGGCTTCTGTAGTTCCAGAAAATCCACTTCGAGTGCAGGGAGGTTAGAATCCAACAGCATCTACAGTCCTTTTTCAGCCTTTGAATTAGATTTTTGCTCAGGTCCCTCAATTTCAGCCAGAAAATACCTGAAATCACAGAAAAGCACACAAACTCATAGTAAAGTCTAGAAATGTGATTTTTATTTAAAAACTAGTAAAAACATAATAAAAACTAACTAAAATATACTAAAAACATGCTAAAAATAATGCTAAAAAGCGTATAAATTATCCGCTCATCACAGACGCAAAAGGATCAATAGATCCTATTCCAACATGAGTGAGAACCGACAGATGATTAGCCGTACGTTGACAGCACATTTGGACCATTTTCACTGAGGGGACGGATGGTAGCCATTGACAACGGTGATCCACCAACATACAGCTTGCCATGGATGGAGCCTTGCGTGCATGAAGAAGAAGACAGTAGGAAAGTAGAGATTCGAAAGACAGAGCATCTCCAAATCCTCAATATGTTATCCATTACTGCACAACAAGTATTATTTATTTTATGCTATTTACTCTTCATAAATACAATCACTCTTATCATTGATTTCCTGACTAAGAATTACAAAATAGCCATAGCTTGCTTCAAGCCGACAATCTCCGTGGGATCGACCCTTACTTACGTAAGGTATTACTTGGATGACCCAGTGCACTTGCTGGTTAGTGGTACGAGTTGTGAAAAGTGTGATTTATAATTCGTGCACCAAGTTTTTGGCGCCGTTGTCGGGGATTGTTCGAGTTTGGACAACTGACGGTTTATTTTGTTGCTTAGATTAGGAAAATTTTTTTCTTTTTGGTTTAGAGTCTTCTATTATTGTTTTTGGTTAAAATTTTAAAATCCTTATTTTATTTTTCTAAATTATTTTCGAAAATTTTTTAAAAACCAATAACTTCATGATTTAGTCTTCTGTTTGAGTTTAGTTTCATATTTTAAGTTTGGTGTTCTCTTGTTATTTTTCTTTAATTTTTGAAAACTTATTTTCCGTTTTCTAAAAGTTTTAAGTTTGGTGTTCCTTTTTTTTTTTATGTTCTTGTGAGTCTTCAAGGTGTTCTTGAGTCATCTCTGTATTTTGATCTTAAAATTTTTAAGTTTGGTGTTCCTTGGTGTTTTCCCTCCAAAACTTTCGAAAAAACAAGGAGCATTAGATCTAAAAATTTTAAGTCTTGTGTCATTTTATTATTTTTCTCTTTCCTCATTAAATTCAAAAATATCTTTTCTCTTTATTTTAAATTGAATTTTCGAAAATTACTTTTAAAAATTTAGATTTTTATTTTAAAAATCAAATCTTTTCAAAATCCAAAATCTTTTTCAAAAATCCTATCCAAAGTTTTTCAAATCTTCTTAATTAAGCAATTATTTTTATTTTCAAATTTATTTTTCTCTTGGTTTTCGAAATTTACATTTTAATTTCTAAATATTTTATTTTATTTTATCTTATTATTTTTATTTATCTTAATAATTTGGTTTGTCCTACTTAAATAAAATAAAAATAAAAATATATTTTCTTTGCAATTCATATCAATTCCATTTTATCCATCATGGATCTAAGTGGAAATGAACAGTCCAGAAGGACTCTGGGGTCATATGCTAATCCCACTACTGCTGCATATGGGAGTAGTATCTGTATACCTCCCATCAAAGCAGGCAGTTTTGAGCTAAATCCTCAGCTCATTGTCACGGTGCAGCAAAACTGCCAGTATTCCGGTCTTTCACAGGAAGAACCTACTGAGTTTCTGGCACAATTTTTGTAAATTGCTGACATAGTACGTGACAAGGAGGTAGATCAGGATGTATACAGGCTGTTACTGTTTCTGTTTGCTGTAAAAGGTCAAGCTAAAAGGTGGTTAAATAACCAACCCACAGCAAGCATAAGAACATGGAAACAGTTATTAGACAAATTCCTGAATCAATATTTCCCTCCAAAAAGGATGACACAACTAAGGCTGGATATCCAAGGCTTTAAACAAGAGGATGATGAATCCCTTTATAATGCCTGGGAGAGGTACAGAGGGATGCTAAGGAAATGCCCCTCTAAAATGTTTTCAGAGTGGGTGCAATTAGCCATCTTCTACTATGGGCTTACAGAAAGAGCTCAAATATCTCTAGACCACTCAGCTGGTGGATCTATATACATGAGAAAAACTATCGAAGAGGCTCAAGAGCTTATTGATATAGTTGCTAGAAATCAGCATCTGTACATAAGTAGTGGGTCCTCCATAAAAGAAGAAGCCAAAGCAGTGTCTACTGAACTTGGTCCTTCAGAACAAGTTGCTGAACTCAATCAACAATTGTGTTTTCTAACAAAACAGCTAGCAGAATTCAAGGAGATGCTACAAGACACTAAAAATGCTAATAAAAATATGGAGGCACAATTGAATCAGACAAAACAGCAGTTATCAAAGTAGATAACAGAAGAGTGCCAGGCAGTTCAATTAAGAAGTGGAAAAATATTAAATACCTCACTTCAGAGTAGCAGAAAGCCAAGAAAAGAACAGCTGACAGAGAATGAGCAACCTGCTACCCAAAATCCCTCTGAGGACAGTAAGAGCCCAGAGAGGAATAAGTCTGGCGTTCAAATGCCAGAAAAGGGTGAAAACTGGTGTTAAACGCCCAATCCATGTTCAGTTCTGGCGTTCAAACGCCAGTGAGGGATCAGATACCTGCAAGTGCTGATAATAACTCCCTCAAGAAGGCTTCTCAACCTGCCTCTGTAGGAAATAAACCTGCAGCAACTAAGGTTGAAGAATATAAAGGCAAAATGCCTTATCCTCAGAAACTCCACCAAGCGAAACAGGATAAACAATTTGCCCGCTTTGCAGACTATCTCAGGACTCTTGAAATAAAGATTCTATTTGCAGAGGTATTTGAGCAAATACCCCTTATGCTAAGTTCATGAAAGAGATCTTAAGTCATAAGAAGGATTAGAGAGAAACAGAAAAAGTTTTTCTCACTGAAGAATGCAGTGCAGTCATTCTAACAAGCTTACCAGAAAAGCTTAAGGATCCCGGAAGCTTTATGATACCATGCACATTAGAGGGTGCTTGTACCAAGACAGCTCTATGTGATCTTGGGGCAAGCATCAACCTAATCCCTGCATCCACTATCAGAAAGCTTGGCTTGACTGAAGAGGTCAAACCAACCCGGATCTGTCTTCAACTTGCTGATGGCTCCATTAAATACCCATCAGGCATAATTGAGGACATGATTGTCAAGGTTAGGCCATTTGCCTTCCCTACTGACTTTGTAGTGCTGGAAATGGAAGAGCACAAGAGTGCAACTCTCATTCTAGGAAGACCATTCCTAGCAACTGGATGAACCCTCATTGACGTCCAAAAAGGGGAGATAACCCTGAGAGTCAATGACGATGAGTTTAAGTTGAATGTTGTCAAAGCTATGCAGCATCCAGACACATCAGAAGACTGCCTGAGCGTTGATATTATTGACTCCCTGGTAGAAGAGGTCAATATGACTGAGAGTCTCGAATCAGAGCTAGATGACATTTTTAAAGATGTTCAGCCTGATCTGGAGGAACCAGAGGAAATAAAAGAACCTCTGAAAACTCCTCAGGAAGAGGAGAAACCTCCTAAACTCAAGCTTAAACCACTACCACCATCCCTGAAATATGTATTTCTGGGAGAAGGTGACACTTTTCCTATAATCATAAGCTCTGCTTTAGAGCCACAGGAAGAGAAAGCACTAATTCAGGTGCTAAGGACACACAAGACAACTCTTGGGTGGTCCATAAGTGATCTTAAGGGCATTAGCCCAGCCAGATGCATGCACAAGATCCTATTGGAGGATGATGCTAAACCAGTGGTTCAACCACAGAAGCGGCTAAATCCCGCCATGAAGGAGGTGGTGCAGAAAGAGGTCACTAAGTTACTAGAGGCTGGGATTATTTATCCCATTTCTGATAGCGCCTGGGTGAGCCCTGTCCAAGTTGTCCCCAAGAAGGAAGGCATGACAGTGGTTCATAATAAAAAAAATAAACTGGTTCCTACAAGAACAGTTACAGGGTGGCGTATGTGTATTGATTACAGAAGGCTCAATACAACCACCAGCAAGGATCACTTTCCTTTACCATTCATAGACCAGATGCTAGAAAGACTAGCAGGTCATGAATACTACTGCTTTTTGGATGGCTATTCAGGTTATAACCAAATTGCAGTAGATCCTCAGGACCAAGAGAAAACAGCATTAACATGTCCTTCTGGAGTGTTTGCCTACAGAAGGATGCCTTTTGGACTGTGCAATGCACCTGCAACCTTTCAGAGATGCATGCTCTCTATCTTCTTTGATATGGTAGAAAAATTTCTGGAAGTCTTCATAGATGACTTTTCAGTATTTGGAGACTCATTTAGCTCCTGCCTTGACCATTTAGCACTTGTTATGAAAAGATGCCAAGAAACTAACCTAGTTTTAAACTGGGAAAAATGTCACTTTTTGGTGACTGAAGGAATTGTCCTTGGGCATAAAATTTCAAACAAGGGAATGGAGGTGGATCAAGCTAAAGTGGAAGTAATTGAAAAATTACCACCACCTGCCAATGTTAAGGCAATCAGAAGCTTTCTGGGGCAATCTGCTAGCTGCTGACACGTCATTTGTGTTTGACACAGAGTGTCTGCAGGCGTTTAAAACTCTGAAAGCTAAGTTGGTCACAGCACCAGTTATTTCTGCACCAGACTGGACATTACCATTTGAACTCATGTGTGATGCCAGTGACCATGCCATTGGTGCAGTACTAGGACAGAGGCATAACAAGCTTTTGCATGTCATTTATTATGCTAGCCGTGTTTTAAATGATGCCCAAAAAAATTACACAACCACAGAAAAGGAATTACTTGCAGTGGTTTATGCCATTGACAAGTTTAGATCATACTTAGTAGGATCAAAAGTGATTGTGTACATTGACCATGCTGCTCTTAAATATCTACTCACAAAGCAGGATTCAAAACCCAGGCTCATAAGATGGGTGTTGCTTCTGCAAGAGTTTGATATAGAAATAAGAGAGAGAAAAGGGACAGAGAACCAAGTGGCTGATCATCTGTCCTGGATAGAGCCAGTAGAAGGGACGTCCTTTCCCTCTATTGAGATCTCTGAAACCTTTCCAAATGAGCAACTGTTTGCCATTCAGGAAACACCATGGTTTGCAGACATTGCAAACTATAAGACTCAAGGTTCTCCTTCTGTAACCATGGAGAGGAAGCATGAAAAGCTTCTCTTAATACAGAGTCAAACAAAACTCCCCACATTCAAACTCTAAGTTTAGTGTTGAGAGGCCACAACCAAACTCTAAGTTTGGTGTTGAGAGGCCCCAACCCTGCTCTGATTATCTATGAGGCTCCATGAAAGCTCACTGTCAAGCTATTGACATTAAAGAAGCGCTTGTTGGAAGGCAACCTAATGTTATTTAATTATATCTATTTATTTTCTATTGCTATTTTATGTTTTCTTTAGGTTGATGATCATGTGAAGTCACAAAAATAACTGAAAAATCAAAAACAGAATAAAAAATAGCATTAAAAACAGCTCACCCTAGAGGAAGAGCTTACTGGCGTTTAAACGGCAGTAAGAAGCATCAGACTGGCGTTTAACACCAGAAAGAAGCATCAAGCTGGCGTTAAACGCCAGAAACAAACACCAGACTGGCGTTTAACACCAGAACAGAGCATCAAGTTGGCATTTAACGCCAAGAAAGGGAGAAAAGCTGGCGTTTAACGCCAGAAACAAGCAGCAGTCTGGCGTTAAACACCAGGATTGCATACTAAGGGTGTTTTTGCACGCCTCAATGGAGCAGGGATGATAAGTCCTTGACCCATCAGGATTTATGGACCCCACAGGATCCCCACCTGCCACACCTTTTTCATACACACTCCCCCCACCCTTGGCCGAACCCACCACACACCTCCTTCTCCCCCTTTCCTCCTTCTTTTGCTCTAAGACGAGCAAACATTTTAAGTTTGGTGTGGAAAAAGCATTGCTTTTTTTTTCATAACCACTAATGCCTCAAGGGATGTACTTTCCTCCACAAAACTATTGGGAGCAGATTAACACCTCCCTAGGAGAATTAAGTTCCAACATGGGACAACTAAGGGTGGAGCACCAAGAACATTCCATCCTCCTCCATGAAATTAGAGAAAATCAAAGAGCTATGAGGGAGGAGCAACAAAGGCAAGGAAGAAACATAGAGGAGCTCAAGAGCATCATTGGTTCTTCAAGAGGAAGAAGATGCCACCCTTACTAAGGTGGACCCGTTCCTTAATCTCCTTGTCTATTTATTTTTTCTATTTTCGTTCTCTATGCTTTATGTTTATTTATGTTTGTATCTTTTTTACATGATCATTAGTGTCTAGTGTCTATACCTTAAAGCTATGAATGTCCTATGAATCCATCACCTTTCTTAAATGAATAATGTTTTTAATCACAAAAGAACAAGAAGTACATGATTTCGAATTCATCCTTGAAATTAGTTTAATTATTTTGATGTGGTGATAATACTTTTTGTTTCTCTGAATGAATGCTTGAACAGTGCATATTTTTGAATTTGTTGTTTATGAATGTTAAAATTGTTGGCTCTTGAAAGAATGATGAAAAAGGAGAAATGTTATTTGATAATCTGAAAAATCATAAAATTGATTCTTGAAGCAAGAAAAAGCAGTGAAAAGCAAAAGCTTGCGAAAAAAAAATTGGCAAAAAAAAAGAAAGAAAAAGAAAAAGCAAGCAGAAAAAGCCAAGAGCTCTTTAAACCAAAAGGCAAGAGCAAAAAGCCAGTAACCCTTTAAACCGTAAGGCAAGGGTAAAATAAAAAGGATACAAGGCTTTGAGCATTAATGGATAGGAGGGCCCAAAGGAATAAAATCCTGGCCTAAGCGGCTAAACCAAGCTGTCCCTAACCATGTGCTTATGGCGTGAAGGTGTCAAGTGAAAAACTTGAGACTGAGCGGTTAAAGTCATGATCCAAAGCAAAAAGAGTGTGCTTAAGAACTCTGGACACCTCTAATTGGGGACTTTAGCAAAGCTGAGTCACAATCTGAAAAGGTTCACCCAGTTATGTGTCTGTGGCATTTATGTATCCGGTGGTAATACTGGAAAACAAAGTGCTTAGGGCCACGGCCAAGACTCATAAAGAAGCTGTGTTCAAGAATCAACATACTGAACTAGGAGAATCAATAACACTATCTAAATTCTGAGTTCCTGTAGATGCCAGTCATTCTGAGCTTCAAAAGATAAAGTGATATGCCAAAACTGTTCAGAGGCAAAAAGCTACTAGTCCCGCTCATTTAATTGGAACTAAGTTTCATTGATATTTTGGAATTTATAGTATATTCTCTTCTTTTTATCCTATTTAATTTTCAGTTGCTTGGGGACAAGCAACAATTTAAGTTTGGTGTTGTGATGAGCGGATAATTTATACGCTTTTTGGCATTGTTTTTAAGTAGTTTTCAGCATGTTTTAATTACTTTTTAGTATATTTTTATTAGTTTTTATTCAAAATTCACATTTCTGGACTTTACTATGAGTTTGTGTGCTTTTCTATGATTTCAGGTATTTTCTGGCTGAAATTGAGGGACCTGAGCAAAAATCTGATTCAGGCTGAAGAAGGGCTGCAGATGCTGTTGGATTCTGACCTCCTTACACTCGAAATGGGTTTTCTAGAGCTACAGAAGTCCAACCGGCGCGCTCTCAATTGCGTTGGAAAGTAGACATCCCGGGCTTTCCAGAAATATATAATAGTCTATACTTTACTCAAAGATAAATGATGTAAACTGGCGTTCAACGCCAGTTCCATGTTCCATTCTGGCGTTAAACGCCAGAAACAGGTTACAAGTTGGAGTTAAACGCCCAAAACAGGTTACAACCTGGCGTTTAACTCCAAAAACAGCCTAGGCACGTGTAAAGCTCAAGTCTCAGCCCCAGCACACACCAAGTGGGCTCCGAAAGTGGATTTCTGCACTATCTATCGTAGTTTACTCATTTTCTGTAAACCTAGGTTACTAGTTTAGTATTTAAATAACTTTTAGAGATTTATTTTATACCTCGTGACATTTTTACACTACACTTTGTATTTCTGACGGCATGAGTCTCTAAACTCCATGGTTGGGGGTGAGGAGCTCTGCTGTGTCTCGATGAATTAATGCAATTACTACTGTTTTCCATTCAATCACGCTTGTTTCTATTCTAAGATATTCACTCGCACTTCAATCTGATGAATGTGATGATCCGTGACACTCATCATCATTCTCACCTATGAACACATGCCTAACAACCACCTCCGTTCTATCTGCAATAGCTTGAGTGCATATCTCTTGGGTTTCTAATATAAGATTAGAACCTTCGTGGTATAGGCTAGAATTATTGGCGGCCATTCTTGAGATCCGGAAAGTCTAAACCTTGTCTGTGGTATTCCGAGTAGGATCTGGGATGGGATGATTGTGACGAGCTTCAAACTCACGAGTGCTGAGCGTAGTGACAGACGCAAAAGGATCAATGGATCCTATTCCAACATGAGTGAGAACCGACAGATGATTAGCCGTGCGGTGACAGCGCATTTGGACCATTTTCACTGAGAAGACGGATGGTAGCCATTGACAACGGTGATCCACTAACATACAGCTTGCCATGGATGGAGCCTTGCGTGGGTGAAGAAGAAGACAGTAGAAAAGCAGAGATTCGAAAGACAGAGCATCTCCAAATGCTCAATCTGTTCTCCATTACTGCACAACAAGTATTATTTATTTTATGCTATTTTCTCTTCATAAATACAATCACTCTTATCATTGATTTCCTGACTAAGAATTACAAAATAGCCATAACTTGCTTCAAGCCGATAATCTCCGTGGGATCGACCCTTACTCACGTAAGGTATTACTTGAATGACCCAGTGCACTTGCTGGTTAGTGGTACGAGTTGTGAAAAGTGTGATTTACAATTCGTGCACCAGTGAAAAATGTGTTGGAGCAATTCAACTGCAAAGAATATAAATCAAACTCTTCTTCACTATTTTGTTGTGCAATCGTTTCATGATGAGAAGATGCTTATATAAGGACACATATATCATATATGCAATTTTACTAATGCAATTATAATTTTCAACAAAAGGAAAGTCAGTGATTCAAAGATCCCAATCTTATCAAGATATTCATATTCAAAGAAAACAACAGCAATTCATTTACAGATGAAAAACAGCACTGAGAAGCACTTAATTAGGACAAAGCTACAAGTGTTATACAAACAGGACAAACTATCATTTTTTACTATCATTTTTATCTATCAATCCAATTTCTTTGGTCTAATAATCAAGGGCAGAAACACAACAACAAATAGATTAAAAATAGAACAACAATAAATTAAACAATGATCAGTAAACTAGCAATCAGAAGCAATTTCTCTAAACAATGAACAACAAATAAAATAATGAACACTAAACCAGTAAGAAAATAACAACCAACAAAATGAAATCAAATAATCAATGAATCAATAACAAGTAAAATAACAAAACAAATAAAACAGCAACTATTATCAATCAACCATTACTTCTATATGATGTACATAAATTAGGTGATTTAAAACTCTGTCTTCTAAAAAAATATTATAAAAATATGAATGTTGCAGCAACATAATTCACTATATATTGATTATATTTTACAGCTCAATCATCATTATCTCCAAGGATTGAATTCAGCAAAGAGAACCATAACCAGATAATAATATATATCCAAGAAAAATTGAATAAATTATTAGAAACAGGTCAAAATTAGAACAACAATAAAATTAAAACAACATAAATTAGAATACCAAACCACAAATTCAAGTTAGATAATTAACTAGACTCAGTAAATCAAGAAGCAAAAAAAAAGGCAAGACAATCAGAAATACAACAAAACTAATTCTAAATATTTTCATGTGGTGCACCAATTCTACAAATTCTTCCTCTTCCACCTTCCTCTTTCATGCATTATCATCAAATAAACAAGAAGTCCAAAATCAACCCTAAATCAAAATTACCCCAAATCAAAACAGAACAAAAGTTCAAAATTAAAAAACAAAATCAGAATCAACAGCTCAACCATAGAATCAAGAACAAGCCAACCAAGTGTTCATTACAAATTAGAATTAATAGGAAGACTAAATCAGATTTAACAAAAAATAGAATCAGAACAAAAACACAAACCTGAGGCCTAGGTTCCATTACAGAGGATGATAGAGAAGAAGACACTGGACAGACAACACGGCTTCAATGACGAACGGCGGCGGCTTCGACTGCAAGAGAAGGAAAGGGAGAGGCTGCGACTGCGAGAGAGGGAAAGGGCGAGTACAAACTGCGAAAGGAAGAAAATGGATGGGCTGTGACTGCAATGGTTTGAGAGGCTGAGTGACTACGTGAGGAGGAAAGTGGAGAGAGACTCTAGTCCAGGAGCTGTGCGGCACAGAAGTGAAGGAGACTGAGTGAGAATGTTAGGGTATTGCGTTATTAGGGTTAGGTTTTATTTAAGACATTTTTGGCTTTAAATTAAAGTAGCGGTTCGGTTCGGTTTGGTTCAAGTTTTGTATGTTAGAAATGAAAACCGAACCAAACCGAAGAAAAAATAGCAAACATTTAATTTTTTGGTTCTTTTGGTTTTTGGTTTATTCGGTTTTCGGTTTTTTGGTTTGGTTCATCGGTTTTGTTTGGTCTGGTTCGGTTTTGATCACCCCTCCTATACCACACAGAGTTTTACGCCTAGGACGTAAATCAGGGGTGGCAAGACACTACAACCTCTAAAAGTAAAAATACATATATAATATAATCGAAGTAAATTGTAACTAGGAGTCTTGAAAAAAAATGTTAAACAAAACACCAACAGAAAGGCGCATCACTCACGAAAGATAAGCAAGATCAAAAGGAAGGTTAAAAATATATATATGGATCAGAATTCCAAAATACAGATAACAAGCTCCGAACTCGACCTACGAAGCTAAGGCCGACCAGAATATACATATACATATATAAATAATTCCAAGAGTAACCCAAAATATATGACAAAACACCTGTTTTTCCAAGTCAGCCTCTAAGAGGGTCAAAACATAGTATATACAAGGTGCAGAATTTATATACATATATAAACATAAACAAAATACAAACACCGAGTCTCAAGATAGTTTTTTGCTTCCAAAAGTCTCAGGTATGCTCAATGCGGTGTCTCGCATCCTGTATTTGAAAACAACAATATATCTATGGAATGAGAACCTGGAGTTTTCAGTATGGTAAAGGTGTCAACGTACATAATGTATAAGATCCCAAAAAAATTAGAGGCATTTTTAGAATTTTGACACTCAGAATTAAACTTAAGGAATCAACTAAACCAGATATTAGGTAAGCTATCTAAGGTTCTCAAGTTCGAAATTTAACCCTAACTTAACACTTCACTTTTTCCTCCTCTAACCCTTCGAAACACCGGTGAAACTACCCTCAGCGTCACCTCCGCCAGCATGAGGGATCTCTCAGTTACAAAGACAAACAAGACAAACAAATAAAATACAGATAAGGTATATGTATAGCGAGTAAAGCAAGTAGAAAATAAGCATAGATAAACAATTAGGCAAACCAAAACAAGGCACACTCAAGCAAAACATACAAATGCACATGATGCATGCCTATCCTACTGGCCGTGAGCTCACGTGTCAATTACTTTGTCAGAACTTGACACACCCGGTAGCTAACCCGGATATCGTCTCTCTGACATGCATCCACACTCTTGGGATATAGTGTCCGTCACACTAATGGGATATAATGCCCGCCGCATTTTTCGGGATAAAGTATTCCCACACTCTTGGGATATAGCGCCCGCCACTCTCTTGGGATATAGTGCCCGTCACCTTCTTGGGATATAGTTCCCGACACACTCATGGGATATAGTATCCGACACACTTTACAATAGAGAGAAAATGATGCAACAAAAGCAGAACAGGTTATACACAATTAATTTCATAAACAGAATCACAAATTAACATGATCACTCCTCAACCACCTCATCATATTCATAGTCACTATCTATTAGGGATATAGTGCCCAACATACACTTGGGATATAATGCCCGTCACACTTTTCAATCATAATCATTATCCACATCTCTTACCCAGAACAAGTGGACACCGCCACTGCCTCTTATCCGGTCACATATATCTCAATCACAATCAGTTATTATCATCTCAATCAAACTCATCATATCTCATTCATCACTTCCAACATCTCATCGAATCAATCATTCACTTCTCAAATCTCTTTTGATACTAAATCTAGCTCTATCAATATTCTTACCCTTATTCTGCAACCTAAAACCTAGCTATTAGACCATAGAGAGTAGTTATAGAGGTTTGGAAAACTAGAGGATTGAATAAACTTTGAAAAAAAAATCACATTTCTACCATAGTCTCACGTACACGAGAATGTGAAAAATGGCATCTCACGTATACTCAACCCCTGGTCTGCATATGCAAGTCATGAAAACAGCAACACTTCTTCACGTTGCGTGCAGGTTCTTGCGTGTGCAAGCCTTCCTTTTTTTATTAAAATGGCTAAGTTGCAGAAAAATCATATTTTTACACCAAACTTCAAACGCGCATAACTTTTTCGTTTTAAACGAGTTTTCATCTGTTCTTTAAACAGAATAAATTTCACGGATCCAAATTTATTAAAACAAGTTTCACATAAATTGGGGGTCCAGAAGCCAAGTTATGACTCGTCAAAGTTGGTCAAAAATTCACTTTTACCAAAAATACCAAAACCTCCATTGTTTCCAAATTCTCAATCCAAAACCATGGTTATTACCCCCAAATCAGCACCAAATGTATTCAATACAATTCCATACCATTTTCACAATATGCTCATACTCAATTTTACCACGTTCATTCTAATTTATCAAAAATCAAAGCTACACAAGTCATTATCATTCAAGCCATCATCATCACTACTTATTGTCATTATAAATCATCACAATTATCAATATTCCTTGACAATCCCTATCAACATCATTAATCATCACATTCTCATAATCACTCAATACTTTCACTAGAAATCACCAAGCCTCAACATATGCACATAGTGCAACTTATCCTACGGTCAACTAGCCTAAGTTTTCATGTTACATTATACGTTATCTACGAGAAACCAAAATCATACCTTGGTCGATTTCTTCTTAGCGCTTGGGCACTTCAAAATTCCTCCGTTTCACAAGCTTCAAAGCTCTAACATCCAATTCCGCGAGTCCAATAACCCGAATTTCATTCCAAACCGCCAAATTGAACTCCAAATCAACAAGAATACAATCTTCCTCATTTATTTGTTCATCTTCCTCTTCTTCCATGTGTGAGGATGAAGAGTTCTCTAATTCACTGGAGTATGAACTCTTTTGATTGATTTCCTCATTTTCTTCCATAGGTTCTTGCATTGTATCTCTTGGGAAGGAATTTGCTTGTATCTTGTCCAGGTGCTTGATAATCAACTCCACATGTTTCTCAATATTTTTGACACCCATCCTCATATCACGTATGCATTCTTTCATGAGATGCTCAAGAGCTGATGGTTCTTGATATGAATAAGGATATGGTGGCTCTTGATATGAGTAAAAAGAACATGATTCTTCATATAAAAAAGGAGATGGTGGCTCTTGATATGAATAAAAAGAGGAGGACAGTTCTTGGTATGTATATGGAGATGGTGGTTCTTGATAGATGGAACATGGAGCACTGAAGTTTCTTTGGTCTTGACATTCTCAACCAAAATTCGAGTAGTTCCTCCATCCACGATAATATGAATCACTCATTGGGTGTGAGTAGTAACCCATATGATCTCTCTCCATTATTTTCCTTAGCACAAAACACCAAATAGAATTAAACGCACCATGTGGTAAACAGAGAAGCTAAGAAGAAATAACAAAAAGAAATATTAAATGTTTTTTATTTTCATTTTTTATTATTATAATAATTATTTTTTTATTATTTTTTTAATATAAAAATAAATTTCGAAAAATAAAAAAATATAATGTAAAAATCAAATAAGAAAATTAAACAAAGAAAAAGTCTAATCTAGGTAATCAATCAACTGGTAGTTGTTAATCACAATTAATCCCCGGCAACGGCGCCAAAAATTTGGTGCGAAATTTGAATACCACAACCTAACCGGCAAGTGCACCGGGTCGTACCAAGTAATACCTCAGGTGAGTAAGGGTCGATCCCACGAGGATTAATGGATCAAGCAACAACAGACAATTGATTATTCTAGTCAGACAATCAAAATTTAGGATTTTAATAGCAAATAATATAAAAATAGAGAATTAAATAAAAATAAACTAAAATTGATTAAGAAAATAATATGATAAAGATATTTAAGGTGTTAGAGATATTCAAATTTCCGAATTCGTATTTCTTACCAACTATTTTAATCATGCAAGATTCATTCTATGGTTCACCATAAGTGACTAAACTCTAATTCCTTAGACCTTTTTAGTCTCCTGTAACCTTCATCAACTGCCAATTCCTTGGTCACTTAATTCCGATTAGAGGGTTAAGTTCAAAATTGGTTCATAACCACAGGAACCCTAATTATCCAGAGCTAACAGGATTTTATGTCACATATCCCATTAGTCCATGTAATTAGCAATTCAGGAGAAATTTGCTTTAAAGCTGTTGTTCAAGTGAGACTCTCTAAAGAACCACAATCGAGCCTATTGTTCAAGCGGGACAATCCTCTAGAGATAACTCTCCCGAGATTCACAAGAACTCATGTAAAATAAATGTCATACTTCCGTTCCACCCAGATTTATAAGATGAAGAACGAAAACAATCCTTAGAACTGAATCAAGACATTAATTAAAATAGAAAAAGTAATAATATCAATCTATAGAAATAAACAAAGCTCCTAACCTTAAAAGTGCAAAATGAAAGTTAGAGAAAGGGAAAAGCCCCAAGGGCTGATTCTTTTCCCTCTTATATCTAATCCTAATTAATGCAAAATATATTTTCTAAAACTAAATAATATTTTTTCCTATTTGTAATTAAAATAAAAATTTTAATAAAAAATCTAAATTAATCTTCGTTGCCATCATAAATCTGGACGTGGGGACCATGGCTTGTGTCAAAACTGGCGCCTAACTTCACAAATGTGAAGTTAGACTTGGCTGATGCGGCGCACAAAAAGGGCTTTATCTTGCATCTGGCGCCTAACTTGGGAAATTCCAAGTTAAGCGCCACCTTGGCAGCGCGCAATATGGTGATGGCCTTGCACTCTCCTTTTGGATTCTCTTCTGTATTGCTTGGAAGAGCACTAGGAGGGGGTTCAGTAACTTTCTTGCTCAGCTGGCCTACTTGTGCCTCCAAATTTCTAATGGAGGACCTTGTTTCAGTCATGAAACTTTGAGTGGTTTTAATTAGATCAGAGACTACAGTTGCTAATTCATAGTGGCTCTGCTTAGAATTCTCTGTCTGTTGCTGAGAAGATGATGGAAAAGGTTTGCCATTGCTGAACCTATTTCTTCCACCATTATTGTTGTTGAAGCCTTGTTGAGGCCTCTGTTGGTCCTTCCATGAGAGATTTGGATGATTTCTCCATGAAGGATTATAGGTGTTTCCATAGGGTTCTCCCATGTAATTCACCTCTTCCATTGCAGGGTTCTCAGGATCATAAGCTTCTTCTTCAGGGGAAGCTTCCTTAGTACTGCCTGGTGCAGCTTGCATTCCAGACAGGCTTTGAGAAATCATATTGACTTGTTGAGTCAATATTTTGTTCTAAGCTAGTATGACATTCAGAGTATCAATTTCAAGAACTCCTTTCTTCTGATTTGTCCCATTATTCACAGGATTCCTTTCAGAAGTGTACATGAATTGGTTATTTGCAACCATTTCAATGAGTTCCTGAGCTTCTGCAGGCGACTTCTTCAGATGAAGAGATCCTCTAGCAGAGCTGTCCAATGACATCTTAGACAGTTCAGACAGACCATCATAGAAGATACCTATGATGCTCCATTCTGAAAGCATGTCAGAAGGACACCTTCTGATCAATTGCTTGTACTTTCCCAAGCTTCATAGAGGGATTCACCTTCCTTCTGCCTGAAGGTTTGGACTTCCACTCTAAGCTTACTCAATTTTTGAGGTGGAAAGAACTTTGCCAAGAAGGCATTAACTAGCTTTTCCCAAGAGTTCAGGCTTTCTTTAGGTTGTGAGTCCAACTATGTCCTAGCTCTGTCTCTTACAGCAAAGGAAAAAAGCATAAGCTTGTAGACCTCAGGATCAACCCCATTGGTCTTGACAGTGTCACAGATTTGTAAGAATTTAGCTAAGATCTGATGAGGATCTTCCAATGGAAGTCTATGAAACTTGCAATTCTGTTGCATTAGAGAAACTAATTGAGGCTTAAGCTCAAAGTTGTTTGCTCCAATGGCAGGGATTGAGATGCTTCTCCCATAGAAGTCGGGAGTAGGTGCAGTAAAGTCACCAAGCACCTTCCTTGCATTGTTGGCATTGTTGTTATTTTCGGCTGCCATGGCTTCTTCTTGTTTGAAAAGCTCTGTTAGGTCCTCTACAGAGGGTTGTACTTTAGCTTCTCTTAGCTTTCGCTTCAAGGTCCTTTCAGGTTCAGGATCAGCCTCAACAAGAATGCTTTTGTCTTTGCTCCTGCTCATATGAAAGAAAAGAGAACAAAAAAGTATGAAATCCTCTATGTTACAGTATAGAGATTCCTTGAAGAGTCAGAGGAAAAGAAGAATAGAAGGAGAAGGTAGATAGAAGAGAATTCGAACTTATCAAGAAGGATAGAGTTCGAATTGCACCTTGAGGAGGAGTGTTAGTTCCTTAAATAGAAGGATGTGAAAAGACGGGAAAATTTTTCGAAATTAAAGTAAAAGATTTTTAAAATAATAAAAAGAAATTTGAAAATTTGATTGAGATTTTCGAAAATTAAGATTGGGAAAGAAATTAAGTGATTTTGAAAAAGATTTTGAAATTAGAAATTAAAAAGATATGATTGAAAATTAATTTTGAAAAAGATGTGATTGATAAGATATGATTGAGAAGATATGATTGAAAATCAAATTAAAAAAGAAAGTTTTAAAATTAAAGTTGATTACTTGACTAACAAGAAATTAAAAGATATGATTCTAAAATTTAAAATTTGATCCTTTCTTAATAGGCAAGTAACAACTTGAAAATTTTGAAGTAAATCATTAATTGGAGCAAGGATTTTCGAAAATAATAATAAATAAAAAATGGAAAGAAATTGATTTTGAAGAGATATGATTGAAAAGATATGATTTGAAAAATATTTGATTTTGAAAAATTATGAAGTTTTGAAAAAAATTTGAATTAAAAACAAAATCTTCCCTCTAGTGTCATCCTGGCGTTAAACGCCCAGAATGGCATCCATTCTGGCGTTTAACGCCCAAAATCCTACCTTTTTGGGCGTTAAACGCCCAGCCAGGTACCCTGGCTGGCGTTTAAACGCCAGTTTTCCTTCTTCACTGGGCGTTTTGAGCGCCCAGCTTTTTCTGTTTAATTCCTCTACTGAATGTTCTGAATCTTCAATTCTCTGTATTATTGACTTGAAAAGACACAATTTTGAACATATTTTTGAATTTTTAATGATGAGAAACAATAAAAAAATGCAACTAAGATCAAATAAACAATGCATGCAAGACACCAAACTTAAAAATTGACACTAAGATACATAAAATATTTTTTATTTTTATGATTTTATAAATTTTTTTGTGATTTTTCGAAAATCATATGGAAAAGAGAATAAAGAGATTCAAAACTTTTAATAAGAATTCCAGGAATCATGCAATATTAGTCTAAAGCTTCAGTCTAAAAAGATTAGACATGGCTAGCCAAACTTCAGCAGGACATTACATTCAGCAGCTAAATTGATGAGAATCAATCGGCTTTTGTGATGATAAGAACATCACCTTGAAACTCTAGAATTTATTCTAAAAAAATAAAAAGAAAAGTACCTAATCTAAGCAACAAGATGAACCGTCAGTTGTCTAAACTCGAACAATCCCCAGCAACGGCGCCAAAAATTTGGTGCACGAAATTGTGATCATCAACAATGCCGCCAAAGGACTTGGAGCTCTCAAACGTGAATCACACTTTGTCACAATTCCGCGCAACTAACCAGCAAGTGCACTGGGTCGTCCAAGTAATAAACCTTACGTGAGTAAGGGTCGATCCGACGGAGATTGTCGGCTTGAAGCAAGTTATGGTCATCTTGTAAATCTCAGTCAGGCGGATTCAAATGGTTATGGAGGATTGATAATTAAAAGATGAATAAAACATAAAATAAGATAAAGATAGAGATACTTATGTAATTCATTAGTAGGAATTTCAGATATGTGTATGAAGATGCTTTATTCCTCTTGAACCTCTGCTTTCCTATTGCCTTCTTCCAATCATTCATACTCCTTTCCATGGCAAGCTTTATGTTGGGCATCACCGTTGTCAATGGCTACCTCCCGTCCTCTCAGTGAAAATGTTCTACGCACGCTGTCACCGCACGGCTAATCATCTGTCGGTTCTCGATCATGTTGGAATAGGATCCATTGATCCTTTTGCGTCTGTCACACGCCCCGCACTCATGAGTTTGAAGCTCGTCACAGTCATCCCTTCCCAGATCCTACTCAGAATACCACAGACAAGGTTTAGATGTTCCGGATCTCAGGAATTGCCGCCAATAATTCTAGCCTATACCACGAAGGTTCCAATCTCAGATTAGAAACCCAAGAGATACGCATTTAAGCTTGTTCGCATGTAGAACGAAAGTGGTTGTCAGGCACGCGTTCATAGGTGAGAATGGTGATGAGTGTCACATAATCATCACATTCATCATGTTCTTGTGTGCGAATGAATATCTTAGAGAAGAAGTAGGCGTAAATTGAATAAAAAAAACAGTAGTACTTTGCATTAATTTATGAAGAACAGCAAAGCTCCACACCTTAATCTATGGTGTGTAGAAACTCCACCGTTGAAAATACATAAGAACAAGGTCTAGGCATGGCCTTGAGGCCAGCCTCCAAAAGCGTCTAAGATAGCATAAGACTCATCAAAGATGAAAATACAATAGTGAAAGGCCCTATTTATAGAGAACTAGTAGCCTAGGGTTTATAGAAATAAGTAATTAATGCAGAAATCTTCTTCCGGGCCCACTTGGTGTATGCTTGGACTTAGCATTGAAGCTTCCATGTGTAGAGACTTTTCTTGGAGTTAAACGCCAGCTTTTGTGCCAGTTTGGGCGTTTAACTCCAGCTTTTGTGCCAGTTCTGGCGTTTTGACGCCAGAATTCTTAAGCTGACTTGGAACGCCAGTTTGGGCCATCAAATATTGGGCAAAGTATGAACTATTATATATTTTTGGAAAGCCCAGGATGTCTAATTTCCAACGCAATTGAGAGAGCGCCAAGTGGGCTTCTGTAGCTCCAGAAAATCCACTTTGAGTGCAGGGAGGTCAGAATCCAACAGCATCTGCAGTCCTTTTTCAGCCTCTGAATCAGATTTTGCTCAGATCCCTCAATTTCAGTCAGAAAATCCCTGAAATCACAGAAAAACACACAAACTCATAGTAAAGTCCAGAAATGTAATTTTTATTTAAAAAATAATAAAAACATAATAAAAACTAACTAAAATATACTAAAAACATACTAAAAACAATGCCAAAAAGCGTATAAATTATCCGCTCATCACAACACCAAACTTAAATTTTTGCTTGTCCCCAAGCAACTGAAAATCAAATAGGATAAAAAGAATAGAATGTACAATGAATTCCAAAAACATCTATGAAGATCAGTATTAATTAGATGAGCAGGGCTTTTAACTTTTTGCTTCTGAACAGTTTTGGCATCTCACTTTATTCCTTGAAGTTCAGAATGATTGGCATCTATAGGAACTCAGAATTCAGATAGTGTTATTAATTTTCCTAGTTAAGTATGTTGATTCTTGAACACAGCTACTTTATGAGTCTTGGCCGTGACCCAAAGCATTTTGTTTTCCGGTATTACCACCGGATACATAAATGCCACAAACACATAACTGGGTGAACCTTTTCAGATTGTGACTCAGCTTTGCTAGAGTCCCCAATTAGAGGTGTCCAGAGCTCTTAAGCACACTCTTTTTGCTTTTGGACCACGACTTTAACCGCTCAGTCTCAAGTTTTTACTTAACACCTTCACGCCACAAGCACATGGTTAGGGACAGCTTGGTTTAGCCGCTTAGGCCAGGATTTTATTCCTGTGGGCCCTCCTATCCACTGATGCTCAAAGCCTTGGATCCTTTTTATTTTACCCTTGCCTTTTGGTTTAAAGGGTTACTGGCTTTTTCTGCTTTGCTTTTCTTTCTTTTTCTTTTTCTTTTCGCAAGCTTTTCACTGCTTTTTCTTGCTTCAAGAATCAATTTTATGATTTTTCAGATTATCAAATAACATTTCTCCTTTTCCATCATTCTTTCAAGAGCCAACAATTTTAACATTCATAAACAATCAAATTCAAAAATATGCACTGTTCAAGCATTCATTAAGAAAAACAATAGTATTGCCACCACATCAAAATAATTAAACTGTTTTAAAATTTGAAATTCATGTACTTCTTTTTCCTTTTCAATTAAAAACATTTTCATTTAAGAAAGGTGATGGATTTATTTTCATAGCTTTAAGGCATAGACACTTAGACACTAGTGATCATGTAATAAAGACACAAACATAAATAAACAAAAAGCACAATTTTTGAAAAAAAACAGAAAATAAAGAACAAGAAAATTAAAGAACGGGTCCACCTTAGTGATGGCGGCTTGTTCTTCCTCTTGAAGATCTTATGGAGTGCTTGAGCTCCTCAATGTCTCTTCCTTGCCTTTGTTGCTCCTCTCTCATAACTCTTTGGTCTTCTCTAATTTCATGGAGGAGGATAGAATGCTCTTGGTGCTCCACCCTTAGTTGTCCCATGTTGGAACTTAATTCTCCTAGGGAGGTATTGATTTGCTCCCAATAGTTTTGTGGAGGAAAATGCATCCCTTGAGGAATCTCAGGGATTTCATGATGAGGAATTTCCTCATGTCCATGAGTGGGATCTCTTGTTTGCCCCATCCTTTTCTTAGTGATGGGCTTATCCTCATCAATGAGGATGTCTTCCTCTATGTCAATCCCAGCTGAATTGCAGAGGTGACAAATGAGGTGAGGGAAGGCTAACCTTGCCAAAGTAGAGGACTTATCCGCCACCTTGTAGAGTTCTTGGGATATAACTTCATGAACTTCTACTTCTTCCCTAATCATGATGCTATGGATCATGATAGCCCGGTGTATAGTAACTTCAGACCGGTTGCTAGTGGGAATGATTGAGCGTTGGATGAACTCCAACCATCCCTAGCCACGGGCTTGAGGTCATGCCTTCTTAGTTGAACCGGCTTCCCTCTTGAATCTCTCTTCCATTGAGCGCCCTCTTCACAGATGTCTATGAGGACTTGGTCCAACCTTTGATCAAAGTTGACCCTTCTAGTGTATGGGTGTGCATCTCCTTGCATCATAGGCAAGTTGAATGCCAACCTTACATTTTCTGGACTAAAGTCTAAGTATTTCCCTCAGACCATTGTAAGCCAATTCTTAGGGTCCGGGTTCACACTTTGATCATGGTTCTTGGTGATCCATGCATTGGCATAGAACTCTTGAACCATTAAGATTCTGACTTGTTGAATGGGGTTGGTGAGAATTTCCCAACCTCTTCTTCAGATCTCATGTCGGATCTCCGGATACTCATTCTTTTTGAGCTTAAAAGGGACCTCGGGGATCACCTTCTTCTTGGTCACAACTTCATAGAAGTGGTCTTGATGTACCCTTGAGAGAAATCTCTCCATCTCCCATGACTCGGAGGTGGAAGCTTTTGCCTTCCCTTTCCTCTTTCTAGAGGTTTCTCCGGCCTTTGGTGCCATTAATGGTTATGAAAAAACAAAAAAGCTTTAGCTTTTACCAAACCAAACTTAGAAGGTTTGCTCGTCCTCGAGCAAAAGAAGAAAGAAGAGAGTAGAAGAAGAAGAAATAGAGGAGATGGATGGGGCTTAGTGTTTCGGCCAAGGGGGAGAAGTAGTGTGTATGTTGTGTGAGTGAAGATGGGCTTATATAGGAGTGGAGAGGGGGGTATGGTTCGGCCATTATGGGTGGTTTGGGAGGGAAAGTGGTTTGAATTTGAATAGTGAGGTAGATGGGGTTTTATGAAGGATGGATGGGAGTGGTGAAGAGAATGGTGGGATTTGATAGGTGAGGCGTTTTTGGGGAAGAGGTATTGAGGTGATTGGTGAATGGGTGAAGAAGAGAGAGAGAGAGGTGGGTGGGTGGAGATCCTGTGGGGTCCACAGATCCTGAGGTGTCAAGGATATCTCATCCCTGCACCAAGTGGCGTGCAAAAATGCCCCTTTCTGCCAATCCTGGCGTTAAACGCCAGGCTGCTGCCCATTTCTGGCATTTAACGCCAGCTTCTTGCCCATTCCTGGCGTTAAACACCCAGAATGGTGCAAGACTGGGCGTTTAACGCCCATTCTGCTACCCTTACTGGCGTTTAAACGCGAGTAAGTTTCTCCTCCAGGGTGTTCTATTTTTAATTCTGTTTTTCATTCTATTTTTGCTTTTTTAATTGTTTTTGTGACTTCACATGATCATCAACCTACAGAAAACATAAATTAACAAAAGAAAATAGAAATTTAACATAGATAAGTAAAAATTGGGTTGCCTCCCAACAAGCGCTTCTTTAATGTCAATAGCTTGACAGTGGGCTCTCATGGAGCCTCACAGATGTTCAGAGCAATGTGGGAACCTCCCAACACCAAACTTAGAGTTTGAATGTGGGGGTTCAACACCAAACTTAAAGTTTGGTTATGGCCTCTCAACACCACACTTAAAGTTTGACTGTGGGGGCTCTGTTTGACTCTGTATTGAGAGAAGCTCTTCATGCTTCCTCTACATGGTTACAGAGGGATATCCTTGAGCTTTAAATACAAGGGAGTCTTTATTCACTTGAATGATCAATTCTCCTTTGTCAACATCAATCACAGCTTTTGCTGTGGCTAGGAAAGGTCTGCCAAGGATGATGGATTCATCCACACACTTCCCAG
Source organism: Arachis hypogaea (assembly GCF_003086295.3). Classification (NCBI taxonomy): domain Eukaryota; kingdom Viridiplantae; phylum Streptophyta; class Magnoliopsida; order Fabales; family Fabaceae; genus Arachis; species Arachis hypogaea. The sequence goes on along the minus strand of NC_092051.1, from coordinate 126,875,756 downwards.
TCTCTAGGATTATGAAATCAACAGGGATGTAGTGGTCTTCAACCTTTACCAAGACATCTTATACAAGTCCATAAGCTTGTTTCTTTGAATTGTCTGCCATCTCCAGTGAGATTCTTGCAGCTTGTACCTCAATGATCCCTAGCTTCTCCATTACAGAGAGAGGCATGAGGTTTATGCATGACCCTAGATCACACAGAGCCTTCTCAAAGGTCATGGTGCCTATGGCACAAGGTATTGAGAATTTTCCAGGATCTTGTCTCTTCAGAGGTAATCTCTGCCTAGTCAAGTCATCCAGTTCTTTGATGAGCAAGGGGGTTCATCCTCCCAAGTCTCATTACCAAATAACTTGGCATTTAGCTTCATGATTGTTCCAAGGTACTTAGCAACTTGTTCTTCAATAACATCTTCATCCTCTTCAGAGGAAGAATACTCATCAGAGCTCATGAATGGTAGAAGTAGATTCAATGGAATCTCTATGGCCTCATTGTGAGCCTCAGATTCCCATGGTTCCTCATTAGGGAACTCCATGGAGGCCAGTGGACGTCCATTGAGGTCTTCCTTAGTGGCGATCACTGCCTCTTCCTCCTCTCCAGGTTCGGCCGTGTGGGTTATGGTGATGGCCTTGCACTCTCCTTTTGGATTCTCTTCTGTATTACTTAGAAGAGCACTAGGAGGGAGTTCAGTAACTTTCTTGCTCAGCTAACATACTTGTGCCTCCAAATTTCTAATAGAGGACCTTGTTTCAGTCATGAAACTTTGAGTGGTTTTAATTAGATCAGAGACTACAGTTGCTAATTCAGAGTGGCTCTACTTAGAATTCTCTGTCTGTTGCTGAGAAGATGATGGAAAAGGTTTGCCATTGCTAAACCTATTTCTTCTACCATTATTGTTGTTGAAGCCTTGTTGAGGCCTCTGTTGGTCCTTCCATGAGAGATTTGGATGATTTCTATAAGGTTCTCCCATGTAATTCACCTCTTCCATTGCAGGGTTCTCAGGATCATAAGCTTCTTCTTCAGGGGAAGCTTCCTTAGTACTGCCTAGTGCAGCTTGCATTCCAGACAAGCTTTGAGAAATCATATTGACTTGTTGAGTCAATATTTTGATCTGAGCTAGTATGGCATTCAGAGTATCAATTTCAAGAACTCCTTTCTTCTGATTTGTCCCATTATTCACAGGATTCCTTTCAGAAGTATACATGAATTGGTTATTTGCAACCATTTCAATGAGTTCCTGAGCTTCTGTAGGCGTCTTCTTCAGATGAAGAGATTCTCCAGCAGAGCTGTCCAATGACAACTTGGACAGTTCAGACAGACCATCATAGAAGATACCTATGATGCTCCATTCTGAAAGCATGTCAGAAGGACACCTTCTGATCAATTGCTTGTATCTTTCCCAAGCTTCATAGAGGGATTCACCTTCCTTCTTCCTGAAAATTTGGACTTTCACTCTAAGCTTACTCAATTTTTGAGGTGAAAAGAACTTTGCCAAGAAGGCATTAACTAGTTTTTCCCAAGAGTTCAGGCTTTCTTTAGGTTGTGAGTGCAACCATGTCCTAGCTCTGTCTCTTACAGCAAAGGAAAAAAGCATAAGCTTGTAGACCTCAGGATCAACCCCATTGGTCTTGATAGTGTCACAGATTTGCAAGAATTCAGCTAAGAACTGATGAGGATCTTCCAATGGAAGTCTATCAAACTTGCAATTCTGTTGCATTAGAGAAACTAATTGAGGCTTAAGCTCAAAGTTGTTTGCTCCAATGGCAGGAATTGAGATGCTTCTCCCATAGAAGTCGGGAGTAGGTGCAGTAAAGTCACCAAGCACCTTCCTTGCATTGTTGGCATTGTTGTTGTTTTCGGCTACCATGGCTTCTTCTTGTTTGAAAAGCTCTATTAGGTCCTCTACAGAGGGTTGTACTTTAGCTTCTCTTAGCTTTCGCTTCAAGGTCCTTTCAGGTTCAGGATTAGCCTCAACAAGAATACTTTTGTCTTTGCTCCTGCTCATAAGAAAGAGAAGAGAACAAGAAAGTATGGAATCCTCTATGTTACAGTATAGAGATTCCTTGAAGAGTCAGAGAAAAAGAAGAATAAAAGGAGAAGGTAGATAGAAGAGAATTCGAACTTATCAAAAAGGATAGAGTTCGAATTGCACCTTGAGGAGGAGTGTTAGTCCCTTAAATAGAAAGATGTGAGAAGAGCGAAAGAATTTTCGAAATTAAAGTAAAAGATTTTTAAAATAATAAAAAGTAATTTGAAAATTTGATTGAGATTTTCGAAAATTAAGATTGGGAAAGAAATTAAGTGATTTTGAAAAAGATTTTGAAATTAGAAATTAAAAAGACATGATTGAAAATTAATTTTGAAAAAGATGTGATTGATAAGATATGATTGAGAAGATATGATTGAAAATCAAATTAAAAAAGAAAGTTTTAAAATTAAAGTTGATTACTTGACTAACAAAAAATTAAAAGATATGATTCTAAAATTTAAAATTTGATCCTTTCTTAATAGGCAAGTAACAACTTGAAAATTTTGAAGTAAATCATTAATTGGAGCAAGGATTTTCGAAAATAATAATAAATAAAAAATGGAAAGAAATTGATTTTGAAGAGATATGATTGAAAAGATATGATTTGAAAAATATTTGATTTTGAAAAATTATGAAGTTTTGAAAAAAATTTGAATTAAAAACAAAATCTTCCCTCTAGTGTCATCCTGGCGTTTAACGCCCAAAATCCTACCTTTTTGGGCGTTAAACGCCCAGCCAGGTACCCTGGCTGGCGTTTAAACGCCAGTTTTCCTTCTTCACTGGGCGTTTTGAGCGCCCAGCTTTTTTTGTTTAATTCCTCTGCTGAATGTTCTGAATCATCAATTCTCTGTATTATTGACTTGAAAAGACACAATTTTGAACATATTTTTGAATTTTTAATGATGAGAAACAATAAAAAAATGCAACTAAGATCAAATAAACAATGCACGCAAGACACCAAACTTAAAAATTGACACTAAGATACATAAAATATTTTTTATTTTTATGATTTTATAAATTTTTTTTGTGATTTTTCGAAAATCATATGGAAAAGAGAATAAAGAGATTCAAAACTTTTAATAAGGATTCCAGGAATCATGCAATGTTAGTCTAAAGCTTCAGTCTAAAAAGATTAGACATGGCTAGCCAAACTTCAGCAGGACATTACATTCAGCAGCTAAATTGATGAGAATCAATCAGCTTTTGTGATGATAAGAACATCACCTTGAAACTCTAGAATTCATTCTAAAAAAATAAAAAGAAAAGTACCTAATCTAAGCAACAAGACGAACCGTCAGTTGTCCAAACTCGAACAATCCCCGGCAACGGCGCCAAAAACTTGGTGCACGAAATTGTGATCATCAACAATGCCGCCAAAGGACTTGGAGCTCTCAAACGTGAATCACACTTTGTCACAATTCCGCACAACTAACCAGCAAGTGCACTGGGTCGTCCAAGTAATAAACCTTACGTGAGTAAGGGTCGATCCGACGGAGATTGTCGGCTTGAAGCAAGCTATGGTCATCATGTAAATCTCAGTCAGGCGAATTCAAATGGTTATGGAGGATTGATAATTAAAAGATGAATAAAACATAAAATAAGATAAAGATAGAGATTCTTATGTAATTCATTGGTAGGAATTTCAGATAAGCGTATGAAGATGCTTTGTTCCTCTTGAACCTCTGCTTTCCTATTGCCTTCTTCCAATCATCATACTCCTTTCCATGGCAAGCTTTATGTTGAGCATCACTGTTGTCAATGGCTACCTCCCGTCCTCTCAGTGAAAATGTTCTACGCACGCTGTCACCACACGGCTAATCATCTGTCGGTTCTCGATCATGTTGGAATAGGATCCATTGATCCTTTTGCGTCTGTCACACGCCCAGCACTCGCGAGTTTGAAACTCGTAACAGTCATCCCTTCCCAGATCCTACTCAGAATACCACAGACAATGTTTAGACATTCCGGATCTCAAGAATGGCCGCCAATAATTCTAGCCTATACCACGAAGGTTCCAATCTCAGATTAGAAACCCAAGAGATACGCATTCAAGCTTGTTTGCATGTAGAACGGAAGTGGTTTTCTGGCACGCGTTCATAGGTGAGAATGGTGATGAGTGTCACATAATCATCACATTCATCATGTTCTTGTGTGCGAATGAATATCTTAGAGAAGAAGTAGTCGTGAATTTAATAGAAAAACAGTAGTACTTTGCATTAATTCATGAAGAACAGCAGAGCTCCACACCTTAATCTATGGTGTGTAGAAACTCCACCGTTGAAAATATATAAGAACAAGGTCTAGGCATGGCCGTGAGGCCAGTCTCCAAAATCGTCTAAGATAGCATAAGACTCATCAAAGATGAAAATACAATAGTGAAAGGTCCTATTTATAGAGAACTAGTAGCCTAAGATTTACAGAAATAAGTAATTAATGCAGAAATCTTCTTTCGAGCCCACTTGGTGTGTGCTTGGGCTGAGCATTGAAGCTTCCATGTGTAGAGACTTTTCTTAGAGTTAAACGCCAGCTTTTGTGCCAGTTTGGGCGTTTAACTCCAGCTTTTGTGCCAGTTCTGGCGTTTTGACGCTAGAATTATTAAGCTGACTTGGAACGCCAGTTTGGGCCATCAAATCTTGGGCAAAGCATGGACTATTATATATTTCTGGAAAGCCCAGGATGTCTACTTTTCAACGCAATTAAGAGCGCACCAATTGGGCTTCTGTAGCTCTAGAAAATCCACTTTGAGTGCAGGGAGGTCAAAATCCAACAGCATCTGCAGTCCTTTTTCAGCCTCTGAATCAGATTTTGCTCAGGTCCCTCAATTTCAGCCAGAAAATACCTGAAATCATAGAAAAACACACAAACTCATAGTAAAGTCCAGAAATATGATTTTTATTTTAAAACTAATAAAAACATAATAAAAGCTAACTAAAATATACTAAAAACAATGCCAAAAAGCATATAAATTATCCGCTCATCAAGGGACTTGTATGGCTTTTTCCTGAATTATTGGAATGTGCAAGCATGGAGTATGCATGGCTTCCTCCTTTGTTTGTGCATCTTCCTCATTTATTTGTGCATCTTCCTCTTCTTCCATGTGTGAGGGTGAAGAGTTCTCTAATTCACTGGAGTATGAACTCTTTTGATTGATTTCCTCATTTTCTTCTATAGGATCTTGCATTGTATCTCTTGGGAAGGAATTTGTTTGTATCTTGTCCAGGAGCTTGATAATTAACTCCGCATGTTTCTCTATATTTTTGACACTCATCCTCATATCATGTATGCATTCTTTCATGAGAAGCTCAAGAGCTGATGGTTCTTGATATGAATAAGGATATGGTGGCTCTTGATATGAGTAAAAACAAGATTATTCTTCATATGAATAAGGAGATGGTGGCACTTGATATGAATAAAAAGAGGAGGATGGTTCTTGGTATATATATGGAAATGGTGGTTCTTGATAGAAGGAACATGAAGCACTGAAGTTTCTTTAGTCTTGACTTTTTCAACCAAAATTCGAGTAGTTCCTCCATCCACAATAATATGAATCACTCCTTGTGTGTGAGTAGTAACCCATATGATCTCTCTCCATTATTTTTCTTAGCACAAAACACCAAACAGAATTAAACGCACCATGTGGTAAATAGAGAAGCTAAAAAGAAATAACAAAAAGAAATATTAAATATTTTTTTATTTTTGTTTTTTTATTATAATTATTATTATTTTTTATTATAAAAATAAATTTCAAAAAATAAAAAAATATAATGTAAAAATCAAATAAGAAAATTAAACAAAGAAAAAGTCTAATCTAGGTAATCAATCAACTGGTAGTTGTTAATCACATTAATCCCCGACAACGGCGCCAAAAATTTGGTGCGGAATTTGAATACCACAAACTAACCGGCAAGTGCACCGGGTCGTACCAAGTAATACCTTAGGTGAGTGAGGGTCGATCCCACGAGGATTAATGGATCAAGCAACAATAGTCAATTGATTATTCTAGTCAGACAATCAAAATTTTTAGGGTTTTAATAGCAAATAACATAAAAATAGAGAATTAAATAAAAGTAAACTAAAATTGGTTAAATAATATGATAAAGATAGTTAAGGTGTCAGAGATATTCAAATTTTCGAATTCGTATTTCCTACCAACTATTTTAATCATGGAAGATTCATTCTATGGTTCACCATAAGTGACTAAACTCTAATTCCTTAGACCTTTTTAGTCTCCTCTAACCTTCATCAACTGTCAATTTCTTGGTCACTTAATTCTGATTAGAGGGTTAAGTTCAAAACTGGTTCATAACCACAGGAACCCTAATTACCCAGAGCTAACAGAATTTTATGTCACATATCCCATTAGTCCATGTAATTAGGAATTCAGGAGCAATTTGCTTTCAAGCTGTTGTTCAAGTGAGAGTCTCTAGAGAACCACAATCGAGCCTGTTATTCAAGCGAGACAATCTTCTAGAGATAACTCTCTCGAGATTCACAAGAACTCATGTAGAATAAGGGTCATACTTCCATTCCACCCAGATTCATAAGATGAAGAACGAAAACAATCCTTAGAACTGAATCAAGACATTAATTAAAATAGAAAAAGTAATAATATCAATCCATATAAATAAACAGAGTTCCTAACCTTAACAATAGAGGTTTAGTTGCTCATCGAGAAAACAAACCCTAACAGAGAAAAAGTGTAAAAGTGCGGAATAAAAGTTAAAGAAAAGGAAAAGCCCTAAGGGCTAATTCTTTTCCCTCTTATTCTAATCCTAATTAATGCAAAATATATTTTCTAAAACTAAATAATATATTTTTCTATTTGTAATTAAAATAAAGTTTTAATAAAATATCTAAATTAATCTTCGTTGCCATCATAAATCTGGACGTGGGGACCATGGCTTGTGTCAAAACTGGCGTCTAACTTTACAAATGTGAAGTTAGACTTGGCTGATGCAGCACACAAAAGGGGCTTTAGTTTGCATCTAGCGCCTAACTTGGGAAATTCCAAGTTAGGCGCCACCTTGGCAGCGCGCAATAGGAGCTTTAGTTCTTCTTCCGGCGCCTAACTTTGGAAAAGCCAAGTTAGGCGCCAGTATGACCGAGCATGTTGGAGAAGAAGTGTATACTATTATACATCGTTGGAAAGATCTGGACATTAGCTTTCCAATGTTACTAGAATCACATCAATTGGACCTATGTAGCTCAAGTTATATCCGTTAGAGTGCAAGGAGGTAAGGGTTGACAACATCATCCACTTTCTTCCCTTTTTCTATAAAACTCCGTCAATTCTATCCGAATGCTACCTGAAATGAACAGAATTGCACACAACCCAAAGTAGCATTCATAGTGGCTAACAAGTATTTAAATCTTGATTAAACTTAACAATTCGAATGCAAATTTACTAGAAAAAGATAGAAAAGATGCTCACGCATTATTACTTTCTGCTAGAGTTCACTTAAGCCATCAAAATTATTTAATTTCTTAATACCAAAAATCTAAGATGTTCGAAACTAAAACGAGGAGAACTAGGTGAGAAAATATGATTTTCTTACCAAATTGTTCAGTGGGTTTTGTATAAAATTTTGAGACGAATGCGTGGTTGCTGACGGCTCATCATTTAGAGCTACGGATTGAAAGTTACAAGGATTTAAAGTTTTGGAGTGATTTGGGGGTTAGGTTCTCACTTCAATCTCTCTTCCAACGTTGCTTCCTTTCAGTTTGGATGTGAAATTAGGCTGAATGCCTCAAAGTTATCCTTATATATGTTAGGTCCGGTCTAATCGGTTTGGCCCGTTGGCCCAATTTTGGACCAAAACCTTTAAAATTAGTGTTTAAATTCATATTTTAATTATTTCTACTTTATTAAAGTATATAATTTAATTTTCTAATTTTTTAAATAATAATTAATTTATTGGTTAATTATTTATTAATTACCCGGAGTTTAATAAACTATATAATTTAATTTTCTAATTTCTTTAAAGAACCAATAGCACATTAACTCATCAAAAATAGAATTATGAGGGAATGTTCTTAGCCATTAAGATCACTAACATTAGACAGCTAAATGCACTAAAAGATGAACAAAAAAAAGTTGGATACTATAAAAAGTATTATACTATTTTCCACAATCTCAGCTCAGCTCTACCAAAAATTCAAAGAGCAGAATTTATGTCTTCCAGAATTAGAAAGTAGGACATACCTCAAAGTTGCACCTGCTAATACTTATATGGATAGTATAATTATACAAATAAATCCTGATGAACTGGAACTGATGAAGCCAATACTCCAAAACCATTCAAACTCACCTGTAATTAATGTAAAATTACATTATTCTCGTTATTTACGAGTTACTACTCTATTCAAACCTAAATTAACTTAAAACCTAAATTAACTTTTTGAGTGTATAATGACTTCTCATTGTCAAACACATAATTAAGACATCATTTCTAACTAAAAGGATAGCTAATAAAGAAAGAAAGAAAGAAATAAAAGTAACATCCAAGAAAGGAAAGAAAAGGGAAAGCAAGGCAACTTCGTTTCCAATTGCATTATCCTTTATTTGTAAAAATTGGAGTAGGGATGGCAAAACTCCCCGAGACGCGGGGATCCCTGTGGGGACTGCCCCGAATAGGGATCCGACTGTGGGAAATTTTTCCCGTGGGATGGGACGGGGGACAAAATTCCCCCGAGGCAGAAGCGGGGACCCGAGCGGGGATCCCCGCCCCATCCCCGCTAATCCCCAAAGTTCATAAATTTACTAAATTGTCCTTAATAGTTTATTTCTCATATATATTTTTTAGTCATTTCACACACACACACACACACACACACACACACACACACACACACACATATATATATAGAAATCCAAAATTCCTAATCCTTATTTGCATAACTCTTCTTCAATTCAGAAATCTCTAACGTTGTCCATACTCCATCCAACCTCTGCAGCCATCCTCTCGCCGCTCTCCCTTCTCACCGTATCGTCACACCTCACCGTGCCATGATTCTCACCGCATCGTGCTCTCTATTTGCGGCATTCCTTTCCGTAACTTTGTCGTCGTGTCCATTCTCCTCTCTGTTGCCGTGTCTCCCACCTTGTCCACTTCTCTATCCTCTGGCTTTCCGTTGTGTCCCCCATTGCGTCATTTCGAAAGAAGTCAACATCTTGTTGTTTAGACTTTTTGTATAAAATCTTGTTATTTTTGTATAGAATGGATATTTACACCTCTATTCATATGGAAATTAATAATTAGTTAGAACTATCAGATAGATGGGGAATGGGGTCCCCGTGGGGAATGGGGCCCTGTGGGGAATGGGGATGAGGAGCAATATTCTCCCACGGCGGGGAACGGGGGTGGGGACGGGGAGTAAATCTGGGGGTGGGGATGGGGAGCAGGGAGGCATCCCATGCCCGCGCCCTGCCCCATTGACATCCCTAAATTGGAGGCATAAAAGATGATTCTTTTTTTAACTTTTATTTTTCTCCTTAAATGTTTCCTTTATTCCTTTCTACTTGTATTGTATTTGATAATAGCAATCTGGGCAACATTCAAGTGCAAGTTATTTTATAGCTGTACCAAGAAGAATATATAAAACTGACAGAGAAATTTTTACTATACCTACAAGGCTAGAACAATATTTATAGTATAAGACCTTACAGAATGTATTAAAGATATAGATTATTGATTCAGTGATTATCTTAACCATGTTACCCAACTACCCAAGTCAATTTGAATTTAAATTGTTTTCGTTTTTACTCTGTTGCTTTATACGCAAAAGGTTGCATGCTTTTGAGGTCTGATTTCAGTTAATTGTTACATCAGTGACTCAATTGCTATAATCATAATATAATGTGAATGACTTTTTCTTTGCATTGCATTTGTCCAGGATGCCAAAGGAGGATGATTTCACATTACCTCAATGCCACCAATACAGAAAAGTACAATCAGCACCCAAATGGAAGACAACACTAAATGCAGAGGACAACTCTCATTAAGGCTATCTTTCAGATTTTTATTAATGGCTATGAAAACGGAATAAGTAATGAGAAACTCATAGTAACAGTATAGCACCTCCTAATCAGAATTTCATGTAAGAGATTCAAATTATTTTCTTACTAATAAATTGTAAGCATAAATATGCAAAAGTCACTTACATAAGGACCTTGAAATTCCTACCACCACCTGCCCAAGGACCAACTCACAGCGAAGGAAGCATTGATGGCCGAAGCAGAGCTTGCGATAGAGCGCGATAAACTTGAGTCTGAAACACCCGCAAGGAAAGCGATATACTGAAGAGATAGAGAGAGGTTGACGGCGAGACCAGCCGTGAGAGAGGTGAGACTCAGTGAGCTTGAGGGTGATAGTGGCAAGAAAAGAGAAAAGACTGACGATGGAGGGTGAGAATCAGTGAGCTTCAGGGTTAGGAGTTCTTCAACGGAGACATTGCGAGCGCCGGCAACTGACGACGTTCTTTACAGAGTGCTGTTAGGGGTTCTTCGTCGCGGTTAGGGGTTCTTCGATTGGGGTTCTTTGTCGTGGTTAGGGGTTCTTTGTTGTGGTTAGAGGTTCTTCGTGAGGAAAATTGCAGCGACGGAAGGGAGCGGCGGCAAAGGGGAGCATCCACAGCGGGTGAGCGGAGGGAGTCACCGCCAGAGAAGGCGAGGCGCAATGAAGGACGAGGAGTTAGGGCACAATGGAGTGTGGTTTTTCTTTAAGGACGTTCTTCTGAAGGAGGAGTTAGGGCAGTGCACGAAGAAGATAAGCTTTTTCTTATTTTCTCTGAGTGTTTAAATGAAGAAGGAACTTTCTTAATTGATTCCAGCATTTTTTTTTGGAACCTTTTGGCCACGCTTTTGAAGCGTGCCAAAAGGCTTGTAGGAAACGGCTACGCTTTTTGAAGGCCGCAATAATAAAACCTTATTGCTACACTTTGAAAGCGTGCCAGTTTCTCTCTACGGCTACGCTTTTTAAGCATGGCAAAAAAACGTGACCAAATCTCGCATCAATTACCACCCTCATAAGAGCGTGGCCATTGACACTTTTCGCCACGCTTTTAAAGCGTAGCAAAAAACATGGCCAAATCTCTATTCTGTCGCCACCCTCATAAAAGCGTGGCCATAGACCACTTTTGGCTACGCTTTTAAAGCGTAGCAAAAAAAAGCGTGGCCGTAGGCCTTTTTTCTTGTAGTGTCTCCTAATAAAAATTTTTGCTCTCGAAAATTTTGGTAACTAAGAAAAGTAGATGGAAGCACTCTTCGAATACCTCGTCCAGTTTTATGAGATACCATTTGGTTCCTATTCACACCAAACAACTGATATGAAGGTGATCAGTCTCAATATTTCAAGTTTAGTGCCTCAGAGTCCCAAATGCATGCTCATGAACAAGTATGCTATATATGTCAAGCAGACATCCTAAATAGCATGTACACACACCTACAGTATGCTTAGAAACATAATCAGTCCATTTCCCAGGCTCTACGGGAACAAACTGCTCTGATACTATAATATAATACCCTACCATACAAAGTTTTATACCTAGGACGTAAATCAGGGGTGGCTAGGCGCTACGACTTCTGATGAGCGGATAATTTATACGCTTTTTGACATTGTTTTTAGTATGTTTTTAGTAGGATCTAGTTACTTTTAGGGATGTTTTTAATAGATTTTGTGTTAAATTCACATTTCTGGACTTTACTATGAGTTTGTGTGTTTTTCTGTGATTTCAGGTATTTTCTGGCTGAAATTGAGGGACTTGAGCAGAAATCAGATTCAGAGGTTGAAAAAGGACTGCTGATGCTGTTGGATTCTGACCTCCCTGCACTCAAAGTGGATTTCTGGAGCTACAAAACTCGAAATGGCGCGCTTCCAATTGCGTTGGAAAGTAGACATCCAGGGCTTTCCAGAAATATATAATAGTCCATACTTTGGCCAAGAATTGAGGACATAAACTGGCGTTCAACGCCAGCCTTCTGCCCAAATCTGGCGTCCAGAAGAAAAGGATCCAAAACCAGAGTTGAACGCCCAAACTGGCACAGAAACTGGCGTTCAACTCCACAAATGGCCTCTGCACGTGGAACACTTAAGCTCAGCCCAAACACACACCAAGTGGGCCCCGGAAGTGGATTTATACATCAATTACTTACTCATGTAAACCCTAGTAGCTAGTTTATTATAAATAGGACCTCTTACTATTGTATTAGGCATCTTTGGATTACCTTATGATCCTTTGATCACGTTTTAGAGGGCTGGCCATCTCGGCCATGCCTGGACCTTCACTTATGTATTTTTAACGGTAGAGTTTCTACACTCCATAGATTAAGGTGTGGAGCTCTGCTGTTCCTCAAAGATTAATGCAAAGTACTACTGTTTTCTATTCAATTCTTCTTATTTCTCTTCTAAGATATCCATTCGCACCCAAGAACGTGATGAAGGTGATGATTATGTGTGACGCTCATCATCCTTCTCCTTTATGAACGCGTGCCTGACAAACACTTCCGTTCTACATGAAATAAACTAGAATGAGTATCTCTTAGATCTCTTAACCGGAATCTTCGTGGCGTAAGCTAGAATGATGGCGGCATTCAAGAGAATCCGGAAGGTCTAAACCTTGTCTGTGGTATTCCGAGTAGGATTCAATGATTGAATGACTGTGACGAGCTCCTAACTCGCGATTGCAGGGCGTTAGTGACAGACGCAAAAGGATAGTAAATCCTATTCCAGCATGATCGAGAACCGACAGATGAATAGCCGTGCCGTGACAGGGTGCGTGAGCATATTATTCACTGAGAGGATAAGATGAAGCCATTGGCAAGGATGATGCCTCCAGACGATTAGCCGTGCCGTGACAGGGCATTGGATCATTTTCCCGAGAGATGACCGAAAGTAGCCATTGACAGTGGTGATGTATCACATAAAGCCAGCCATGGAAAGGAGTAAGACTGATTGGATGAAGATAGCAGGAAAGCAGAGGTTCAGAGGAACGAAAAGCATCTCCATTCTCTTATCTGAAATTCTCACCAATGAATTACATAAGTATCTCTATCCCTATTCTATTATATAATATTTGAAAACTCCATTATCACTTTATATCTGCCTGACTGAGATTTTCAAGGTGACCATAGCTTGCTCCATACCAACAATCTCCGTGGGATTCGACCCTTACTCACGTAAGGTATTACTTGGACGACCCAGTGCACTTGCTGGTTAGTTGTACGGAGTTGTGTCCACACATAGTAAAGAGCCATAATAATGATTCCATACAATAACAAAGAGTACTACATTAATGTGATCACAATTTCGTCCACCAACTTCTAAAAGTAAAAATACATATAAAATATAATCGAAAGAAATTAACTATGAGCCTTGAAAGAAAAAGTTAAAGAAAACACCAACAAAAAGGTGCATCACTCATGAAAGATAAGCAAGATCGAAAGGAAGGTTAAAAACATATATATGGATCATAATTCCAAAATACAGATAACAAGCTCCAAACTCGACCTGCGAAACTAAGGCTGACCAGAGTATACATATACATATATAAATAATGCCAAGAGTAACCCAAAATATACGACAAAATACCTATTTCTCCAAGTCAGCCTCTAAGAAGGTCAAAACATAGTATATACAAGGTGGAGAATCTATATACATATATAAACATAAACAAAATACAAACACTGAGTCCCAAGATAGTTCTTCGCTTCCAAGAGTCTCCAGAATACTCAATGCAATGCCTCACATCCTGCATCTAAAAACAACAATATATGTATGGAATGAGAACCAGAAGTTCTCAGTATCGTAAAGGTGCCAACGTACATAATGTATAAGGTCCCAGGAAAGCCAGAGGCATTCCTAGAACTCCAACTCTCAGAATTAAACTTAAGGAATCAACTAAACTAGATATTAGGTAAGTTATCTAAGGTTCTCAATTTCAGAATCAGAGTTTAATACTTATAGCTCTCTTATTATTTTATGGTTAATTTTTTATTTAATTTATTTTTTCTAGTAAGATTAATAATTTCTAAAATAAATTATATTTTTTGTGTCTCTTTGTAAAGAAGAGAATAAAGGATAGGATTGGTAAAAAAAATAAATTTTTCTCAACTAATAATCTAACGTAAGAAGTGAACGCATAAACTAAAACTTTTTAACTTTAACAAATGATAGCCAAATAAAAAATTGAAACTTCAAAAAATTTAAACATACTTTTTATAGTTCAAATACTAAACTAAACATACTTATAATAACACACTTATAAACATATGTTTGTCTTACATAAAATAGAAAATATCTAGACCTAGACCTAGACCGTGAGTCTATATACGATGAAGAAGAAAATAAAATTTAGAGGCATTTGCCTATTTTGTTTGAGTGTGCCTTATTTGGGTTTGCCTATTTGATTAACTATGCCTATATGCTATATGTTCTACCTGCTGTACCTACATTCTATCTGTATTTTTCTTGTCTGTATTGTATGTCTATGTAACTGAGAGATCCCTTGTCTGTCAGAGGAATGACGAGGATAGTTCCACCGGTGTTTCAGAAGATTGGAGGAGACAAAAGTGAGGTGTTAAGTTAGGATTAGATTCGGGATTTGAGAAGCTTAGATAGTTTACATAATATCTGGTTTAGTTTATTCCTTAAGTATATATTCTGAGAACCGGAGTTCTAGGATTGCCTCTGACTTTCCCGGGACCTTAAATATTATGTACGTTGGCACCTTTACCATGCTGAGAACCCCTGATTCTCATTCCATACCTATATTGTTGGTTTTAGATGCAGATCGAGAGGCACGTTATATGTTATGTATATAGATTATCCTTTGTATATATATTTTCATGTTTATCCCTCTTAGAGGTGACGTGGAGAAGCAAGATGTCAACTTTCTCTATTTTGGGATATTTTGGGTTGTATATAGATGTGTATATGTACTCTCCGACCGGCCTTGGCTTCGCAGGTCGAGTCTGGAACTTGATATTCTGTATCTTTTGGTTTTTCATTCTTTATGTATATATAACTTTACCTTTTTTTCCTATTCAAGTTTTCATTTCACGCGAGCGATGCACTTTTCTTTTTGCAACTTTTTGCTTAAACTTTCCTTCATGGCTCCTCGATTATGAATTTCTTTCAACTATTACTATGTATATATATTTTATTTTAGAGGTCGTAGTACCTCACCACCTCTGTTTTATGACTTAAGTGTAAAGCTCTATGTGGTAGGGTGTTACAAATTGAGGTTGACAACATAACGTCCGATTAAATCCTAACTTAGATCTTGTTTATTGTGTTCCTTTTGTTTCACGTTCTTGTGCTTCTTTACTTTTATTTCATTTTTAATCTTCTTTTAAGTTCCTTTTCTTTTCTTTGATCCTCTTTATTTTTCTTTTCTTTTTCTAAAAAAAATTTAAATTTTTTCGTACTTACATTATTTATTAGTTTCTTTAATATTCTATTCCACGTTCTTTTTTTTTTCTTTTTGAGTTTCTCTTCCCTTCTATTTTATTTTTCTTGTCTAAAATTAAAACCTGTTTTATTTTCTTTTCTGTGTATTCCGGACGGGTGCGGAAGTTTGACCAATTAAGAATTCAATATAGGAAATACGTTGCGAGTATAGCTCTTAACCAGCAAAAATCCGCCTCATCAATTTAGAAAGGTTGTCACAAAATTAAAATAAAAATACTAGGAGTATGAGTCCCAGGTCGTCTCCCAACGAGTTGACAAAGAGGGTGCTAATTTATTAATTAGGAGTTTTCTGGAAAATTTTGAGTTTGGAAAATGGGCAAATAAATAATTGTAAATTAAAGCAATAAAAGTTAAAAGAGATTTATAATATTCAAAATAAAAGGCCTTGACTGGGGGAATGATTAATTGGAAGTTCTGTCCTTGTTGGAATTTTCTCAAGTGTAGTATAAAGTGGTTGTTATTTTCACTTAGTTAACCCTTACTAAATAAAGGAAAGTCAAGTGATTGAGCTAACTCTTATTCACAAATCCTAGTCCTCTCCCTTGGGAAGGTCTAGCGTTAGTAAATACAGAATTAGCCAACAACTTCCAATTTAACTAATCACTTGAGCATTCCAACTCAAGTATCTCCTTTTAATCAACCCCCATGTCAAGTTGGGAATCTACTCCATTGACATGAGAATTACTTGCATAGAATTAAATAAGGAATAAAAGGAAGACATGATAGACAATAACTTTGATTCAATTAAAAGTAAAAGTAATCCTTTGCATTAATAAATTCTAAAAAATAATCCAATTGTAACTCTAAACAAGAATTAAGAATATGGAATAATAAAAGAGTAAGAAAATAAACTAGAATAGTATCTTCAACGGAGGTGATGACTCTTCAATATCCAAAGTAAAAGCATAAAACTATAAAACTATGAATGTAAAGAAAACCTAGAGGAAGAGTAATTTTCTCTCTAGATTCAGATCTAAAACTAAAACAATGCTAATGAGAATGTGTGTCAAGTCTCTGCATATTCTCTGGCTCTAGTCTGTGTTTCTGGGCCAAAAACTGGGTCAAAACTCGACCCAAAATCGCCCCCAGTATTTTCTATTATTTCTGCAGATCGCGCATGTCACGCGTACGCGTCAGTCACGCTACGCGTCGCTGGTCGTCTTGGCGTGTCACGTGTACGCGTCATCCACGCTCACGCGTCTTTGTGCAAACTCCAATCCACGCGTACGCGTCAGGCACGCGCACGCGTCGCTGCAAATTTTTCCATATCGCGCGCTCGCGTGAGCCATGCGTGCGCGTTGATGCTCGCTGGTTACCTCCTTGGTTTCTTGTGTTCCTTCCATTTTTGCAAGCTTCCTCTCCATTCTCTAAGCCATTCCTTCCCTATAAAGCCTGAAACACTTAACACGTGGATCACGGCATCGAATGGTATAAAGGAGAATTAAAATACACAAATTAAAGATTCTAGGAAGCAAGTTTTCAACCATAGAATAACACTAGGAAGGAATTGTAAAATTATGTAAATCATATGAATAAGTGGGTAAGGACTTAATAAAAACCACTCAAATGAGCACAAGATAAACCATAAAATAGTGGTTTATCAACCTCCCCACACTTAAACATTAGCATATCCTCATGCTTAGCTCAAGGAGATAAAATAAATGAGTAGGAAAAAGTAAGACTCATGCAATGCAATGTAACCTATGTATGAATGCAACTATATGCTAAGATGATTCTGTCTACTTGGTTAAAAATAAATAGGTTCTTCAAGACAAACATAAACCAAATTCCACTAATTCAAATCATACAATAAAAGACAAGTAAACTTGTAAGAAGACAGCTCATGAAAGCAGGGAACATAGAATCAAGCATTGAACCCTCACTGATAGTATATGTGCACTCTAATCACTCAAGTGTATAGGGTAATCCTCTCTAGTCTTCTCTAGTCATGCTTTCTAAACTTTGTTCTTCACCTAACCAATCTACAAGTATTTAATGCACCAATACAAACATCATGAGGTCTTTTCAAGGTTGTAATGGAGCTAAGATAAAGGTGATGGTGTATATATATATGGCTAAGTGAGCTATAATGAATGTATAATGTAACAACTTTCTTTCCGTACAAAACATATTGAACAAATGCAACATAAGCCATTGAGATATTCTTCCAGGTCACCGAATTACCTTTTACCTGAATGGAAGAATTACTCAATCTCTAATTTGGGGAATCAAAGAAAAAGATACCTCAAACATTCCATAGAAACAGAAATTCAATTTTAATAATAGATGTCAAGTCCCTCAAAAGTCAAAACGTCTTGAGCCTGCTGTGGAAAAATTATCACAATCCACGGCTCAATTCATTCAACAAGTTCAAGATTCTATGCAAGAAATAAGGACAAGCCTCAGAAACTGAGAGATCTACATTAGAAACGTGGAAGGACAAATAGAGCTTGTTGCTAAGTAACTGATAGAAAGGCACAATACTCTAGAACAATGTGAAGCAATCCATATAAACAACACAAATTTAGGCCAACCAAAAGAGAAGGAAGAGGTGATTTGACTAAAATAAGCCAAGATATGCCCACTAAAAAGCCACAACCAAATTACCACAATAATTTAAAGAGGAGCGAAGGGAAAAGCCAGCAGACGCTGATTTAACAAAGGAACCACCCAAAGTAGAATTGAAACCTCTACCCGACACCCTCAAATATGCCTTCCTTGGGGATAAAAAGACATACCCAATAATCATAAACACCTTCTAAAATCAAGAAGAAAAAGGATTATTGCAAGTACTAAGGAACCACAAAATCACCATTGGGTGGACAATTAGTGATTTAAAAGGGATACATCCTACCATATGCATGTATAAGATCCTACTTGAAGAAGAGTCCAAACCAGTGATTCAAGCACAAAGGAGACTCAATCCAGCAAGGAAGGAGGTGGTTCACAAAGAAGTAGTGAAGCTGTGGGATACAAGAATTATATACCCCATCTCCTATAGTACTTGGGTAAGTCCGGTACAGGTAGTACCCAAAAAGGGAAGGATCACGGTGATTCCTAATGAAAAAGATGAATTGATCTAGTTATAAGGAAATATCACTTCCCCCTCCCATTCATTGATCAAATGTTGGAGAGGCTTGTCAACCATGCATTCTATTGCTTTTTTCATGGGAATTCAGGATACAACTAGATCGCAGTTGACCCCATTGATCAAGAGAAGACTACCTTCACATGCCCCTATGGAGTCTTCGCCTATCGAAGAATGCCCTTTGGTTTGTGTAATGCACCAGCTACTTTTTAAAGGTTCATGCTTTCTATATTTTCTAATATGGTAGAGAAATTTTTAGTGGTACTTATGGATGAGTTTTCCATATTTGGTGATACATTCAATACATGCTTGCACCACTTGTCATTAGTTTTGAAAAGATGCTAAGAAACAAACATAGTCTTAAACTGGAAAAAAAAATACCATTTCATGGTCATTAAAGGAATTATTCTTGGACATTAGATCTCAAGCAAGGGCATAGAGGTCAAAAAGGCTAAAGTGAAAGTAATTGAAAAATTACCCTCACTAATAATTGTAAAGGCAATTAGAAGTTTCTTAGCATATGCAGGCTTTTATAGAAGATTTATAAAAGATTTTTCAAAAATTACAAAAACACTAAGTAGCTTATTAATTAAAGAAGCTCCATTCGATTTCAATAAAGAATGCCCTGCATGCCTTTGAAACTTCGAAAGCCAAACTTGTGTATACACCAATAATTGCCCCCTGACTGGTCTATGCCTTTTAAATTGATGTGTCCTGCTAGTGACTATGCCATAGGTACAGTCTTAGGGCAAAGAAAAGACAAGATGCTACACGTAATTTACTATGTGAGTCGTGTTTTAAATGATGCACAAAAAATTACACAACAATTGAAAAAGAACTATTAGCTATAGTATTCACTTTTGATAAATTTAGATCTTATTTAATTAGCTCAAAAGTAATAGTCTACACTGATCATTCTGCTCTTAGGTATCTCTTGTCTAAATAGGATGCCAAACCAAGACTAATAAGATGGATTTTACTACTCCAAGAATTTGATGTGGAAATTTGGAATAGAAAAGGAATAGAAAATCCAGTGGCAGATCATCTCTCCAGGATGTATCTTGAGAAAACTCAAGCATCACAAGTACCCCTCAAAGAGGAATTCCTGGATGAACGACTCCTAGCCATCACAGTTGTGCCAAGGTTTGCTACCATAGATAACTACAAGGCCAAGAGAATCCTTCTTAAGGAAGTCAATTGGAATCAACGGAAGAAATTAATCCATGATTCTTGGTATTTCATATGGGATGACCCTTACCTCTTCAAGAGATGTTTTGACAACATTATACAGGGATGCATACCTGAAGAGAAAATCCATAAGGTACTTTGGCACTACCACAGTTTGGATTATAGTAGTCACTTTAATGGAGAAAGGGCAGCGGCTAAAGTTCTTCAAAGCAGTCTCTACTAGCCTACCATCTTCAAGGACGCCCGATCTTTTGTTGAGAATTGTGATAACTACCAGAGATCCGGCAATTTATCCCGAACACACGAGATGCCACAAAATTTCATACTTGAAGTAGAATTATTTGATGTATGAGAAATTGATTTTATGGGGCCATTCCCCTCTTTAAATTCAAACCTCTACATACTCATAGCTGTCAACTATGTATCTAAATGGGTGAAAGTCATGTCATCACCTACGAATGATGCTAAAGTTGTAACCAGCTTCCTGAAGATGACCATTTTTAACAGATTTAAGGTTCCAAGAATACTGATTAGTGATGGAGGAACCCACTTCTGTAATAAATAACTTGAAGCGCTCCTCTAGAAATATGAAGTCAAATACAAGGTAGCAACTCCATATCACCCGTAAACTAGTAGACAAGTGGAGGTATCTAATAGAGAGCTAAAAAGAATATTGGAGAAGATGGTCAATCCTCTCGAAAGGATTGGTCCAGAAAGATTGATGATGCTCTGTGGGCCTACAGAATAGCCTTCAAGACACCAATTAGTATGTCATCGTATCAACTAGTCTATGGTAAGGCATGCCACTTACCTATTGACCGAGAACATAGGACATTCTGGGCAATCAAATTCTTGAATTTTGATGCCAACGCAGCAGAGGAAAAGAGACTATTACAATTCAACGAACTTGAGGAATTTAGAATTCAAGCTTATGACATGTTTGGCTTATGGTCAATGAGCTCTTCTGTCGGTTATACAGTCAAACCCGACATGTTCGGTAGCTAACTCTGGATAATCCCTCGATGCGCGCATCCCCAAGAAAACTTCACATCTCTTGGAGGAATCATCTAGAAAGGTATAAGTGTCTGGCCACATCTTGCGACGGAGGGTTAACAAAGTCTCAAGTCTCAACCCGGAGCAAGTAGGGTAATTCACTGCATCTACCCAGGGAGTCTCAATCCTCAGATTCAATATTTAGTTTCAATTTTAGCCCAGAGCAAGTAGGGCGAACCACAACCCTTGCGTCTACCCAAGAATCTCAAATCATCTCAACCTGGAGCAAGTAGGGTGAACCATAACCCTTGCATCTACCCAGGGAGTCTCGTATCAATCAAATTCATTATTCAATTCATCACGCAAGTGGGATAACACCCAGACCTCGCCAATAAATAGATACTCAAATAATACACAAATGGGATATCACCCAAACCTCGCCATCTCAGCCAATTCAACTATACTCAGTCATCGGCAATCTCATCATTCATGTCTTATCTCAATCTAGTATTCAGTAAACTCATTACTCACAGGCTTTTATCAATATTCATCACTTTAATCGACAATCTCTTCTAATTATCAATTTAATCTAATCCATGTGTTCACACTCATTCTCAAGCCTAAAAATTAGTTGTCAAACCTTAATTAGGGGTTACAAAAGTTTACAAGCTTGTTAGGAAAGCCAAACAGTTAAAAACAAAGTTTAACTGTGAAAACAGGGCTTGTACGTACACATGATACTATGCGTACGTACGCACCTGAATGCAATCCCAGCTTGTCTGTGCGCACACTATCGTGTGTAGGCATAACTTGCAAAATTCTCTTGTTGTGCATACGCACATGCACTTCCCTTGCCTCTATTCTGTGCGTAGGCACTATACGGTGCGTAGGCACGCATACCAAAAATTCTGATTTTCTGCATAATCTCAGATTTCAGATTTTAAGACCATTTTTTATTTGTTCATAACTTCCTTTATAAAATTTTGATTTCTTCTATTCTTAAACTATTTTAAAGATTGTTTAACTAGATTCAATTTAAGCTAAGTTTGACACAAATCCAAGCTCCAAGCACTAAGTTATGCCGCGTTGAAGTTGGACAAAAACTTATTTTTACCAAATTTACCAAATTACCAAGTTTCACCTAAACTCAATTCTATTCCTTTTCAAACCATTCCAAAGTTTCGTCTATGCACTTCAACACTCATTCACCACCATATATCCATTCCAAACCTAATCAATCAAGCTCCAACATATTCATTTCAATTTAATAAGTTTCCTTTCAATAATCACATTACAATTCAATCACACGACCAAATTCTCATTGTTCCAATCATCAATTCAATCATATAATCCAACACTTACCGTCACTTACCTTATAGGGGATATCTCACCCTATCTCGGCCTCCGGCCCAATTTTCACACCAATTGCCATTATAAATAATCACACCACATCAAATCAATTATACATATCCAATATCATTCATCAAATACCAATTTTACATAATCAACTCAATTCACCAAAAAGCACAACTAATCAACACAACATCAACTAAATTTTATTCAATCCTATTTTAAGAACAATTAACCTAGACATTCACATAATCTTACAATATGCTTACTCAAAACTAAAACTCGTACCTTTTAGACGACGGTTCCTCCAACACTTTGATTTTTCCGGGCCACACGAAGGCTATCCTTGGATCCAATTCCGTATCAAATTGCACCAGACTAGTTCCATTCCACTCCAAATCCAATGCAATCAAGCTCTATGCCATCTAATCACATAATTCAACCTAAACTTTCACATATATTGTCAAAATTGGGGTTTGAGATTTCTTACCTTAATTCACTCGAGTTTGGGATGGAACCCACTTAGAATCTATGCTAGAGTACCCCTAAATAACCAAAATCAAAATATTTTCAACACATATTGAACCAAAAATGCAAAATTAAAGGAACAGAAGAACTAGGTGAAAATTTTCTAGTTTCTTACCACTTTGTTTAGATAGAATCAAAGAGAATTCTAAGATGAACATGTGGCCACAGATGGCTCGTCAATCGGAGCTACGGATCAAAAATTATGAAGCTTTTAGTGAGTGAGTGAATAGTAACAATAAGGGTAAGGGTTATATGAGTTGGACTTAGGCCTAACATGGGCTCAGTTCACTTGTTTTAGCCCATTGACCCGATTTTGAAAAAAAAATCTTTAAGATTAGCGTTTTAATTCGTATTCTAAATATTTTCATTTGTCCAAATTATAAATTTTAATTTTTTAATCTCTTTGGCTCATAATTAATTTATTAGTTGATTATTTACTAATTAATCAGAATTTATACTTGTTTAGCTAGATCATAAGGTATTCTGGACAATCAAATTCTTGAATTTTGATGTCAAGGCAGTAGAGGAAAAGATGCTATTGCAACTCAAAAAGTTTGAGGAGTTTAGAATTCAAGCTTATGACAATGCCCAGTTATACAAAGAAAGAACAAAGAAGTGGCATGACAAGAAGATCCTCCCAAAAGATTTTGAACTAGGCCAAAAAGTTTTGCTCTTTAATGCAAGATTAAAGTTATTTCCTGGAAAGCTAAGATCAAGGTGGTCTGGACATTAATAACTTGGATTTTGCTCTTTATCACCCGATAACTTGGGCCAACTAGATCGAGATTATTGATTGAAAGTCTACTTAAAGAGTTGCCTTAAGACAAAACATTAAGAAGTCCAAAGAGGCTCTGGACATCGATGTTTGGATCAAAACCCTAATTATGTGCTTGTGGTGTGATTGTCACAAAGAAAGGCTTAGATAATTAGATTCGATGGATGCTTTATCACCCGGTAACTTGGGTCAACTGGCTCGGGATTATCGATTGAAAGTCCGTTAAGAGCTGCCTTGTGACAAAACACTAAGAGTCAAAAGCCTACAAAGATCTTTTTCCTAACCTAAGTAAGAAGTAAACTACCTTCAAGTCATACAAGTTCAAAGAAATTCTCATAATATAATTTCAATTTCAATTTTAAAAATTCCTAAATCTTAAGTGCGTAAGATTCATGAAGGATAAGAGAAGCCAAATGTAACCACAAGAATTATCATAAATCCCACTTTTGTTTTCAAGTTTAAATTTTTTTTCAAATCTTTTTTATTAAGCTAAACTTTTTTGCTTGAGAAAAGCAAAATTTTATGTTTGGTATTGTGATGACACATCATCTTAAGCTATTTTTAAGTTCTTTTCTATTTCATTTTTTAGATTTTTATCAAATTTCTTAATGTTTTCTAATAGAATTTAATAAATAATCAAATGTTTTGAGTAGGGATGGTGTTTTTATATTTTTAGGAATTTTGGCTCAAAAACAAGCATGACCTAAAGCTTTTTCACAAAGAAAACACAAGTGCAGAAAAGCGTAGCCTAAGGAAAAGAACCGTGCTCTAATGAATGGAGGAAGCATGCATGCAAGGACATGGCCAGTGGCAAGCTCCCAGGCCCGGCGGCCTTCCCTCACACTCGACGGCCTTCCTTCGCACCTGGCGGACTCCTCGTAGCCTTCCCTCATGCCTGGCGGCCTAGGCTCTACGCCCGGCAGACCTGCCTCCCCTAGAAGTGTATTTTTGAGCTTTTTGCCCAATTTTCTCTAATACAAGTCCGAATTAAACATAATTACAAATCTTAAAAAGTGATAATTAAGGTCCAAGTTTAATTATCTACATTATTAGAAGCCTTAATTACATCCAAAATATTGAAAACTTTAGAGATTAATTATTAATTCTTTCTAGAAACGTAAGAGATTTGGTTGTTAGGATTTAATTTGAATTATTATTTTGAATTTGAAATAGAAGTTAGTAAGTAGTTATCATATCTTTCTCTCTGAGAGATAAGATTAGGATAGTTTGAATTTGAATTCTAGAATTTAGGATATAAATAAGTGAACTTAGTTCACAGAGAAGATCATCTGGCTCCTCAGCATATCTTCTTCTTAATTTTTCTTTCACTTTTCCATGGGTAACTAATCCTCTGTCAAGGGTTAGGAGCTCTGTTTATATTTTCTATGGGATATTAATCTATATTTATTTTATTTTCTATGGGATATTAATCTATGATTGAGTTATACGTTCTTCATTCGAATTAGTAGTATCGTAAGGTATGCTAATCCCTTTTGAATTCTTTTTATTATAATTGAAAATTTTGATATTTGAATTAAAACTTGAAAACTCTTTTACATGACTCTTTAAATTCAGCTAGGAATAGTGGTTCAATTAGTGTGAGACACATACATGATTTTCAATCACTCTAATTTTGAATAAGTGACATATAATTCAGATTAGAACAACTTTTGAAAATTGTGTTTTTCTTATAAAGATTTAATCGGATAGGACTAGCTTAAAAATGTGACATATAATTCGACCTCAGGACTAATTTTAAATCTTATTAGAAAAATAAATCAGGTTTTGTACTTAATCTCTTGATTAATTAATTGACGACTAATTAATGCTTGAGAAACTGATGAACCAAGGAATTGAAAATCAGTTACTAAAGATTTGTCGTGAAAGATCTTTTGCAAACTTCAAGATAAGTAAACAAGTTTTGATTTCTCTAAAAGCATATATATCTCCGAAGCCCTTGACTCTCACCATCATTGTCTTCTCTCAAATCAATATTCAAGCTTTCTGTCCATAAGCATTCAAGCATTCAAGTTCTAAAGCTCTCAATCTTACCCTCTTCAATCCAGGTTTTATTGATCTAATTAGGCGTTTAATTTGATAATTGCTTGCTCAATTCTTTAATTCTCGTGTAAACAATATCCACTTATCGTGGTATAACTTGAACGATTGTGCACTTGCCAATATTCGTAAGCTTTAATTTTCGCTCATCAGTCGGGTAGGGCAAAAATCTACTATTTTATCCCATGTTTGTGTTAGTGTACATACATTATAAATAGCAACATTGGCAAAGAAAGGAAGATCAGAGAGAGTGAAAGTTCAAAATGAAAAGAAAGAAGAATGAAAGGAAGAAACAAAAGTAAAAAAAGAAAGGAAAAGCAAATAGACAATTAAAGGAAAAACTTGTCATCTTACCATTGTGAACACAAGCATTTCTATCTTTCTCACATTGAATGATGGGCACGAACCCAAAAATTCATTAAGCTATAACACATGGAATGGAAAAGCTGCCTCATGATTCAAAGGCAATGTCGAGTTTTCAATATCGAAATTTTAGCTTTTTTGGAATTTGATCTATTTAACAACTGCCTTCTCATAGCAATATTGGGAATAGGAACGATGACTTATGGAAGATAGAAAATGGGAGAAAAGAAAATGGAAGGAAAGAAAATGAGAGGAAAAGTTGATTTTTTTTATATTGTTTGGATGAAGAGAAAATAGATGAAAAAAAAAGTAGGAGGAAAATCATAACCAAGTAAAATTACATTAATACCCTTCATTTTTTTTTTCTTTTAATGTTAACACCATGGATAAATTGGTAATTTGACTTTCATTTTAGAATTGTCATCCGTTTTCATCACAAGTTTGGAAGGAAAATTTAGGGGTGGGTCCCACACCACTGCTTTTCCTTTCTTTCCAATTTTCATTTTCATCCAATCAATGAAAAATGAAATTTTCTATCTATTTTTCTTCCTTGCATTTTCTTTCCTTTTGATTTCCATTGATCCAAACAGTGCGTAAAGTATTCATGCCATGATCTATGAAAATAAATCAATGAATTTTTTTACTATATTACTTTACATGACTACCAACCAATAGCTTGGTACAAGTGAGAGTTCTATTCGATATAGGTATCTAACCTAATAAATAAGCTTGAGTTGCATAAATCTGACCTTAAGGTTATACTTATGACCCATGTTGTGCTACCCAACAAGAGTTCTGGCAACGAAAACTCAATTTCTCCTCATCTAGAATGGCCTATCATCTGACTAGGGGTGGCAAAACGGGTCAAACACGCCGGACCGACCCGCTGAATCGGCTAAAAAGGTGGGTCGGGCTAGATTTTAGAATCCGCTAAACCCGCACCACCAAATTTGCGGGTTTTGGCGGATCGGGACGGGCGGGCCCAACCCACCAGGCCAACTATTTTTATTTTTTTATTAAATAAAAGAGTGATTACTACTACAAAATTAATAATTATATAATTTTCAAATACTTTTTTATTTTTTATTTTTATTTTTTTTAGTTATTAGCTTTATTTATTTTATTTTACAATTTCGTATATATATGCTTAAATTATGTGACATATTTTAAAATAAAAATAGTTCTATTGATAAATATTATTTTAAACAATTTTATTGAAGTTAAAAATAAAAAAAAAAGATACTAAAAAATTATATTATAATTTGACTATTTTTTATTTGTATTTAAATTTTTAATTATTATTTTTTGATTAATTTTAATGAATTTTATTTTTCAAAAAAAAAAAAATCAAGCAGGCTAGCCCACCAGCCTGCCAATCTGCCATAAAGTGGGGTGGGCTAGCATTTTAAACCCACTTTAGTTGGCAGGGCGGGCTGGCCCGCCCCGTTTATAGTATGGGCCTAGGCGAGTTGGCCCGCTTTGCCATCCTACATCAAACACATCCCCGAAGCAAATGTTAGTCAAGTTAGGTTGAGATGGCCTACTCATTACTGACTCGAGCTCATGTTTGTAAGTAAGTCTCCATACATGTACGCCTCAACGAAGGAATCAATCGCTCTAAAAGAAATTTATCTTGCACAACCTTGGTCGTTTTCGCTTGGACTCAGTTCCCAAGCCTTACATTGACTAAGATAAAGTAGAGTAAGAGAGTTTAGTGACTCATCTCCAAGTAGGTTGAGTCACCAACTCCCCTATAAATATCCTCTGATATAAGTTCATTTCAACAATTTAACACTTGCTTATTTTTTTATTGACTTAAGCATCAGAATACTGTATATGTATCACCGTCATCTAGCCTCAATTGTGGAGATCATCCCACCATTCATGGATTTTTCTATCTTATACCAAGGCCCATCAGACATTGATTCTCCTAAGTTCTAAAGTATATATTGTGTATACCAAAATAATAGTTCCTTAGATAGTTACCTACTTTTATATTACACAATCTATTATATGTGAATGAACTATTTTAATTATTTTGTTATGGCCAAGTTAAGTGTTAGCAAGTGAGATCATTATATTAATTTAAAAAATAGTGTTATTATTCTTGTGTGAATGAACTTTTAAGATATAATTTATTCTTTGTGTTGTTATAATACGTTATTTTTTTATTGATTGAATATAACTCAAATGCCAAAGAATACGATGGATCGATACATGTAAAAAACACTCTAACGTTTAAGTTAATAAGTGTTTAAGAGATATAAAAATTTTATGTATATAGAATGTTAGACATAAAATAGAACTTATAAAACTTATCGTATGAGTACTTGTTGAAATTAGATATAGAAGGTGTCGTTTATAAGCATAGAATTAATGAATGATATTTATGTTATGACCATTTAGTCATCAAGAACAAATTCAATGGTCCAATTTCCATTATACTTTTTTCTGACATAAGGAAGAATTAATCGTGAGAAGAAAAGAAGAGTCCTTGCACAGTTTTTGAGAGGAGAGAGTCTCTTTGAATGAAAATTTATAATGTCCAATAATAACTTATCACATGGCAAGTTATAAAAATAAATAATTATATGAAATTTTAATTAATTATATTAAATAATTATCTCTATTTAATTAATAATTTATATTAATTATTTAAATAATAATTAATTAAATAATTAAATCATAATTAATTTATTAATAATTATAATAATTAATTATATTAAATAATTATATTTTTATTTAATTAATAATTTATATTAATTATTTATATCATAATTAATATTGAATATTATTTATATTATTATATTAAAGTATAATTAATAAAATTTGTTTACATAAAAAAATAAATTTGATTTTTACGCCTTACAAAATAATTTTTGTAAAATAATTTTTGGTTGGGTTGCTTATAAACATAGTTGAAAGAGGACTTGATTGAACACATATGACAATTTCATAATGTTTATCGTCAACTATAAAGCTTAACTATGTTTTTCTTTGTATTAAGTAATTTTACAAATTAGTGTAATTTCAAATTATATATTGTATATTATTGTTATATATAAAATTTTTTAATATTAATATCTTTTAATAGTGAATTATTTTTGAATTTATAAATTTAAATAATATTATTGAAAAAAATAGTAGCTACATTTAATTATTTTAATTAATTAATTAAGTGGAACCACAATAGGGACTAAAGTTAGTTCCTCCTAATAGATGAGAGAGAGATACTTTGAGTTCCTATTTACTGTTTATGACGCAAAAACTGATGTGGAGTTTCTTTTTATAATAGGTGGATTTATAAATAGGGATTGGGATGAGTTTCCTACTCGAGATGGTTTAAGATAGAAATGATGATCATTACATAAGTAATAAAAGTGTTGATTACAAGAAAAATGAATAATAATTAAGACCGAGTTACATGAGCAATTAAACTCAGGTATAATTCATATTAAGTAATGTATCTTTCAAATTTTATTTGTCAATCATATAATCCAAGCTAAGCTTTAGAAAATAAAATGAATTATAAATCAATTAAAAGATAATATAAATAATGATAATATGATGAACTCCCAAATTTAGTTGGGTTATTATGTCGGTATTTATTCAAAAAATAATTAAATGGTAAAAATTATTCGCTCAAAACAATTAACTATTAAATATTAGGAGAATAATAAAGATGTTGTAATATAAATAAAATATATTAAAAATAAATATACATAAATTACTGTAAAATGAAAAAATAAAATGGATGGGCCAATTATCCATAAATCCATAAATTAATTTGTAAATGAATTAGAAAATGGTGAATTGGTAAAAAATGGATGCATAATGTGTTATGCATGAATGTGGAGCTGGCATTTGTCAGAGAGCACAAAACGCAAGTAACGTTTTGGCAGGGACGAAAACAAGGAAGAGAAGCACGCTGCAAAACGCAGCCTGCGTTTGGCAGGCCCAGGCAATCAAAGAACGAAACGTGGCTCTGCGTCTCCTGCATGAAAATAGCTTCACTTTTGACCAATTTTGGAGAAGGCAAAACGCAGGTTGTGTTTGTCAGCCTACCAAAGCAAATCGGAGGTTACGTTTGGCAGCCACCTTAGCTGCATGTGTGACACGCGTCATGGAGGATGGTAAATTTGTTTATAAAGAAGAAAACCAAACGCAGATAGAAGTAACGGGAGTGAAACGAGAGTAAAAGAAAAAAGTTGAAGAAGTAAAAGTGAAGAAGTGAAAGTGAAGAAGTGTGGGAGAAGTGGGGGAGAAGAAGAAGAAGTTTACGGTAAAGGATTAAATAATGATTCGTAATTTTACCAAACCGGAGGAACACATTATTGAATATCTTGATCATCCTCAATGGATAAATATTTTTTTTTATTTTGATAGTGTTATTGTTAATTTTAATATTATTATTATTGTTATTATTATTATTGTGATTACTGTAGTAACTGTTGTTGCTATTATTATTAATGTGTTATTGTTATTATTATTATTATTAATATAATTATTTTTTAGTAATAAAAAATACTGTGTAATAAATTTTTTATTATCTTTAATAAATTTGTTATTATTTTTAATTATTTATTTATATTTTTTATCATACGACTACGGTCTAATAAATTAAAAAAATAAATTAAAAATTTGTTATTATTTTTAAATAATTTATTATTAATTATTATGATACGCTTATGTAAATATATTATTAATATTTTCTAATAATAAGTTATTAATTTTTATAATAAAATATTAATATTTTTAATAATAAATAAATAATACTGTGTAATAATAGTAATAAATTGTAATTGTTTTTTAATGGAAAGTAAATAATGTTTAATAATTGTTTATTATTTATTAATAATTTATGATTATTTTTTAAGATAATAATAATAATAATAATACATATTGTTTAGTTGGCGCAACATGCAAGCACGTGGCGACATGGAAGTCGCTCGACCTGGAAATGGCCACAGTCGCAGTGTCGTTGCGCAAGGTTAGCAGTGTAAATGGTACCATCTTGCATTTTGCGAACCTCAAACATCTCGTTGCATCTATCGAACCGGTTGACCACAATGTTTCCTGCACGTCGGAAGTTTTTCTCAACTCTCTTTGTTGCAAATTCTGAATACGTGAATCCGTTGCGGCGACGCTCATGAGCCTCGGTACTCTTCCGAGTGAACAACTCATTCAGCCGGTAAAAAGTTGACCGGACAAGGGCAGTTACAAGAAGGTTGCGTGCACCCTTCAGGACATAATTTATGCACTCTACCAAGTTTGTCGTCATATGTCCCCAATGATAACCACTATCGAATGCCAACACCCATCTCTCAACACCCACACCATTGAGTATATGCCTCACCCCGCTCTTTAAGCCTTTGGTAGTTTTTGTTGTACTCCTACTCCGTCCTAGAATAGCCTGTTGAACAAACCATTTAATCATAAGCAGATGCCACAAATTTACTATGAATAGAACCATAACAGCAATTTGAAATACCTGTATTCACCACGAGTTTATGCAAATATGGAGCCTTGAACCTCCTTAAGAAGTTGGACCTGATGTGCCTGATGCAATACATGTGCCACACCCTTGGTGGTGACCATGCACCGTTACTGCGAGCTATTGCAGCATCGATGGAGGTATGACGGTCAGAAATAATACCCACACCATCAATGGTAACAACATATCTCCACAAATTGGTTAGGAAAAACTCCCACGCGTCTGCTGTCTTGCCCTCGACAATCGCAAATGCAATAGGCACAATGTTTTGATTCTCATCTTGTGCAACCGCTACTAGAAGTGCTCCTTTATATTTTCCGTACAGGTGCGTGCCATCAACCTGCACCAGTGGCTTGCAGTGTTTGAATGCTACAATACATGGATAGAAGCTCCAAAAAATGCGGTGCAGAACTCTTACACCTTGAACCTCCTCACTCTCACGGTAAACGGGGAGCGTTTTAATTTGAACACGAGACCTTGGCATCTTCACTGTCATTGCTTTCAACCATACTGGCAAAGTCTGGTAAAAAACTTCCCAATCACCGAAAATTTTTGTGACAGCTTTCTGCTTTGCCAACCAAGCCTTGCGGTAACTCACAGTATAGTTGAACTTGCCTTGAACTTCTGCAATAACAGACTTCACCTTTATCGAGGGGTCTGCTTTGACCAACGGCCTAATGGCATCTGCAATTGTGTCTGAGTCCAACTTGGCATGATCTTGTGAAATCATGCCCATGGTGCACGTGTGCTTGCCATTGTATCTCCTGATCTCCCAACAAGCTTTTTTTCGAATCAAGCTAGCTCAGATAAGCCAGTCGCACCCTGCACCATATCTCTTGCATTTCGCATAGAATGTCTGCGGCTCAGACTCATACACAGTGTAATCAACTCCTCTAGAGATGGTGTAGCTTTTGATTGCAGATATCACCGACTCTCTCGAACCAAATTCCATTCCGACACTAAACTCGCCATTTTCCGCCGCAACGTTGCCTTCACCTACGACATGCGCACCGCCATCAGTCAGACAAGGCAAATAAAATAAGCACTATAGAAAACTTCAGTTAATAATTATGACATACCTGTATTCGCATACTCAGGAAATTCCGGAGCATGCATGGATTCGAGATCTAGAGTCCGCATAAAGGACGGAACACCAAACGGGTGCTGGCTTACAATCGCATTTGCTTCATCTTGCACCGCCGAATTACCTGCCAAGTCTCCGTCATCGTTTTCGTCATCGACTTCATAGTTAGCTTCGAATTCGTCTTCACTGTCATTATTATCTTCTTCACAATCTATATCCCCGAGCTCATCAACATTGATCTCGTCGCCGACCATACTCATCCCCGACTGCTGTTCAAACTCAACGTACAGCTCTATCATCGGCACGTGAGATCGGGTTTATTGATAAATATACAACATCTGCTGCATACTGGCATCGTCAGTGATGGGCATTATTTGAAACTGTATTAACCCACCAAATACTTGCACATGACTTCTGTATAAAAGATTGCTCACCCTTTTCAAAATGTGGCTTTGAATGTTATTACAAAGACCATTTTGCAACTCGACAAAACCCATATTACATGGAATGGCAAATGACAACGGACAATCACAAACAAAAATCACTCCTTCATGTGTGTTTGTTATAAACTCACCGTTATAATATACTCGCAAGTTTACAACACCTTCCATAACTTCAGCCTTAACTAACTCTATTTTTTTGACACAGTTATCTGCCAAAAAAATACCCCACTAAGGACTTTATGTAAGAAATAACAAGAGGAGAAGTGAAGATGAAGATGAACATCACCGGACTTCATATTTATAGGCAAACTTGTGGATTTAAATATTATTTTGTGTACAAAACGCAACCTGCGTTTTGGGGCTTCCGAAAAAAAATTTCTGACACTAATAAAATGTAACCTACGTTTTGTGGGCTTTAAAAACTTTTTTCTTTTTCTAACTTAGTAAAACGCAGCTTGCGTTTAGTATTAAACCAAAGCAGTACAATAAAATTCAAAACGTAAGCTACGTTTGGTATATTTTAAAATTCAAAAGAAATAAACATACAAAACGTAAGTTACGTTTTGTCTCTGATCTATAGTAGTGCAATATTTTGCTATGCCTCCATTTCATGGTATTACACTATGAGCTTTTCCATTTGCAAAAAAATGAGCCCCATAAATCAAGTAATGATATTTGAATTTGCTTAGTGATTTATGATATCACCGCTAAACATGAAAGTTCCAAATAAATGAATCATTATTTATTCACGTAAAATGGCTATGTTGATCTTGTATTTAGCTGCATGACTTCCATGCTAGAAATCAGTATTGAAATTCATATGATGTTATGGTATTTAATTTATTTTAAATGCTATAACAAAAAAATTGAATAATAATAATAATTCAATAAAAGGCATTAAAAATGATGGTTAGAAGCTACACCATATTTAATGACGCTTTCTTTTATCTAAGTTAGGTAGGATTTTATTCAATGAATAAGGAAAGTTGGGTCCACGATGGATCTCACCGAGGTAAAGTTGAGAATCCCATTACAATAAAGGAAAACTTGTAATAAAGAAATAACATGAGAAAGGTAAAGTGACATTCATCTTCTTCTAACTTCTTCAGGGTTCACGAACAGCTCTGAACTTGGATGCACTTGCTATGGCGTTATCGAGAATCTGCGTCGGTGAGACTGCCTCGTCTTTAAATATAAATTTGTTCCTCGCCTTCGAAAGCTCCCATAGTAGGTAAGACACCGTAACTGCAATCTGTCTTCCATTTCTTTGATTCTTCGTCTTTTCCATCAATTGGATCCACCACTGCCAAATCTCTAAAATTTGTTGCATATTAGGAATACAAATTCCAGAGCTGTGCCAGACCTCAGCTGATTGTTCACATTAAAGCAAGTAGTGACCCGCTGTTTTCGGTTTCGGCTTCACATCTTCTACAGGTTGGATTTGCGCTCTGTATCCTCTCATGGAGTCTTGAACAAACTGGAATGCCATTATGCATGATTTTCCACAAAAAGAGTGTGACTTTTGGTTGGCATTGCAGGTTCTAGATCGAGCTCCATATGCATTTCTCAGCATAGTGGATTGGAAGCAAATTCAGAGGGGGATGAAAGAATTGGTGTGCTAATGTGTAACCCGAAGCAACCGTATAACTCCCTTGTTTCACCCCTGGCCAAGTAATCAAGTCTTCTTGTCCTTCAATTTTAGTACTCAAAATAGCTTGTGCAATGTCTGTACTGAACTGTTCATGAATTAATTGTTGGTTCCACCGTTGATTGCTAGTAAGTAGTTGCTCTACCCAATTCAGTTGACACTCCGGGTTACATTGGGTTATAGAGGCTAGATTGGGCATGTTCTGTATCCATGGGTCTTCTCATATCCTTACTGATCTACCTCTTCCTATCTTCCATTTAATCCCCTTTTCTAAGACTTTTAGACCTTCCAATAAGCTCCTCCATCCCCAAGAGGGGTTGGATCCCATATCAGCCTTAAGACAATTGGAATACCTTAAATATTTGCTTTTATAAACGTGATAGTCCTATTTCTTGTAATCAATCTCCACCCTTGTTTTGCCAGCATTGCCAAATTAAAAAATTTAGGGTATGTGGTTCAAGTATTACTTTGTTACAAAGATTCCATTCCCATGGGAATCAAAGATACCCAAGGGGAAG
Source organism: Arachis hypogaea (assembly GCF_003086295.3). Classification (NCBI taxonomy): domain Eukaryota; kingdom Viridiplantae; phylum Streptophyta; class Magnoliopsida; order Fabales; family Fabaceae; genus Arachis; species Arachis hypogaea. The sequence continues at coordinate 126,840,738 of NC_092051.1, read as the reverse complement.
GTGGGAATTGAAATGATGGTATTTTGATTCCCTGGAATCAAACTTGCTTAGGAATAGCTTTTCAAACTTTGAACCAAACATGAGAATATGATATTCCCATCTTAAAATTCCTAGGAATTATTTAATTCCTCCAACCACACACACCCTTAAGGTTTTTGAAATTCAATCCACCTTGGCACTTTGGTCTACACATAGTACTCCATTTAATCCAATGCATTTTTTGCTCTGATTCCCGCTATTCCCACCAAAATTGCATAATCATCTTATGTAATTCCTCCAATAAGGTCTCTGGGAGCTTAAAACAACTTAATGTGTAAATAGGAATTGCAGTAGCAACCGCCTTAACAAGGACCTCTCTTACACTAGCCAATAGGAATGATCTCTTCTAATGTTTTGCTGGATACCGTATCTTTAATGTAGTTAAAGGTAGCTGTCTTTGATCTTTGAACTGCTGAGGGTAAGCCGAGATACCAATTTTAATTCCCAACATGTGGAACTTGTAGAATGGCTGCCATTTGTTCTCTATTCTCTATCGGCATACTGTGACTAAAAAAAACTGAGCATTTGTCCAAATTAATAGTCTATCCGCTCAGAATTGAATAGGTGATTAGAATAGCCATTAGATTTTGACAATCTCTCTCCGTAGCCCTACTGAATAAGATGGAGTCGTCTGCAAAGAATAGATGAATAAGAGCTGGACATCTGTGGTTAAGTCTCACACCCACAATCTCGTGCTTCTGTTCTCCTCTGTGGGGTAAATGGGATAACCCTTTTGCACAAAAAAGAAAAAGATAGGGTGATAGAGGATCACCTTGTCACAATTCTCTACATGATCTAAAGTAGCCATGAGGTTGTCATTCCACAGTAACAGAATAAGAGATCGTCGTCACACAGTCCTTAGTCCAATCCATCTATTTCTTGCAAAATCCCATTTTTTCCATAATAGCCCAAACAAAACTCCATTCCACCCTGTCATAAGCTTTACTCATGTCAAGCTTGAGAGCCAATTATTTTTCATCAAACCTCTTGTTTTTTAAGAAATACATAAATTCGCAAGCAATCAACACATTATCACTGATAACCCTCCCTTTTAATGAAGGTGCTTTGGTTAGCACTGATTACTTTATCCATCACCTACTGCAGACAATGTACTAATACTTTAGAATTAACTTTATAGAAAACAATACTTAGACTAATAAGTCTGACCTGTTTCATAGATGTAGTATTAGTCACCTTCGGGATCAAACAAATGTGGTACGATTGAAAGCTTTCAGCATATGGCCCCCTGAAAAAAGGCTTATCACTGCTCTTGTAACATCCTCCTTGATTATCTCCCAAAAGAATTGATAGAATTTTGCAGTGAACCCATGCTCGCCTAGAGCTGAAAAAGGGTTAATAGAGAATACCGCCTCTTGAACCTCTTTTTTAGTAACAGGTCGAGTAATTCTTCGATTAACATCGTCGGTGATCTTTGTAGGAACTTCTACCAGCGCCTCTCTTGGATCTATAGGATTAGAGGATGTGAACAAATTTTCAAAGTATGACTGCGCAACCTCAGCAATCCCGTTCGTGTCTGATCTACTATCGCCATCCTCTGTCTCCAATCTAGTAATCATGTTCTTCCTATTCCTATTTTGGACTTTGGAATGAAAAAACATTGTATTACTGTCTTCCCATTTGAGCTATGATACCCGAGATTTCTCCTTCCAGAATCTCTCCTCCATGATATATGCTTCCTCTAATTCCTCCTCTAGCTGCTGAACCACATCACCATTAGCATTATTTCCTTTTTTGTTTTCCTCGACCAGTCTAGAAGTAAGCTGCTATATTTGTATGTTTGCATTAGAAGGATGAGATTTCTGCCACTCCACAATAGCATGTCTACACCTTTTGAGTTTCTGAAATAATTTAAACATTGGGGAGGCCTCAACCTCATCTGCCAATTCTCCTTCACTAAATTCACAACCTCTCCCTCTCACACTATTGCTCTTGGAAACGGAATCTTCGTTTCGTCTTAGGTGTGCTTATATCAGCATTGAGAAGTATAGCTCTGTGATCTGAGCCGGTATCACTCAAATGAGTCACCGTTGACCTCGGAGAATCTCTTTTCCAGCTGCTGGAACATAGTGTTCTGTCTAACCTATCTTTGATCTAATTTTCACTGAATTGTCTATTTGACCAAGTAAACTTTGGCCCTTCAAACCCCACATCCACTGAGCCTTCTTGATTGATAAAATCATTAAAATTCTGTATTAATGACGCTGCTTTAACTCGACCTCCCTCCTTTTCATGATGAGCTTGAATAGCATTAAATTCTCCAATTACTATCTTGTGGTTATCACCACGTTCAAGTAATCGAAGGATGTAGCCATATTGCCTTCCTTTCTGACCTTCGTCCGTGTGCAAATACACTCCAAAGACCTCCCAAATTTCTTCAACTTGGTGTCCTCCCATTTGAAATGGATGAAATAATCTCCATGATCAATTACCTGAATTAGCACCTCATCTTTTGACCCAACCACTAAACCTCCCGCTAAATCCCTTGGTTCCATGCAGTAACAGTTTTTGAAACTAGAACTATTTAGAATCCTTTCCACATTTAAGGAAGTGTTCTTTGTTTCACATAGGAACACAACCTCGGAGGAATGAGTTCTATTAAGCTCTTGTATGCTGTAAACTGTCAGGGGTTTTTCCAAACCCCGACAGTTCCACATCAACATCTTCATGGGTCATTGGGTGCCCTTTGTTGGGTGGCACCCTCCCCTATTTCAGAGATTATTAGATCAGGTTGGCAAAATTTCTTCACACTAGTTTCCTTCATCTTCTCTTCACTCCTCCTTTTAACTCCCAATATCCTCCTTCTACCGTGTTGCTTCCTAGCAAGTTGTTTCAGGGAATGCCTCTTTTTAACTCCTTGAGAAGTCTCAGATCATATGCTAGAAAAGCAAAATGTTTCCTGGTTTTCACCTGTTCCCTCTCCTGAGCCTGTTTCAACATTACTCCCTTGAACCTTATCATCAGCTTTTCTCCAAGGAACCAATTCTGTATTCAGCCACTTCTCTTTTGCCTTGGTCCCTGTAGCCATTATGCTCTGTACCTAATCCTCCTCCTCCTCCCTAACTCCTCTTCCTTGGCCACAATTCATTAAGAGACTTGCCAATCCTTTTAGTAAATTGACTGGTGTCGGGCTCTTTTGTTTGAACCTTCCCCCCGTCTCATTACTACTCGTATGAGGATTAACATTCTCTTGTTGATTGTCTTTCCTCCTTCCTACTTGGTCTGCTCGAAACCAGCCACCCCACTTCTCTTCCATCACATCCCCATTCATAGCATCTTGTAATTGATTTTTGCAGGTTTTTAAATCCATAGTAATTGAAGAATTTACCTATCCTCTCAAATTTTATCTTTACTTTTATCACCTTTTGATCTGGACCAGCTAGCTCTCCTGAGCGGCCTTGTAACATCAAGACTGATTCGAGCCTTTATTATCTTCTCTTCCTTCCCCCTCATTTGGAAAAAATCAACCTCCATGACTTCTCCCACTACCCTGCCAATTTTCTGTCCTAATTTTTTTGGTTTTACAGGGTTCAGGTAATCCCCCAAAATGTATCCAAATAGGGACTATTGCAAACTCCTTTTCCTCTAACTTTTCTCCTTGCCTCCATCTCCTCACGTTGATAATATAGTTTTTAAATAACCATGGTGCACCTTTCTCAATCCTAACCACATCCAATTCATTGTCAAAAAAGAATTGAAACATGTTACCTTCATGGTTTTGGACTTTGAATCCAGCTGGATGTCCCATATAGCGAACAATGCAGATTCCATTGTGCCAGAACTGAATAATTGATCTACTAACAACCTACCTACCAAGCTGCGTGAACACTTATCCAATCCTAATTGAATGTCTGCCACATCGTAGTTGATCACCTCTTCATCATCCTGATGACGACGTTGCCGTTGTGGAGTAGCATTGCCTTGATCACCCATGATTACCATGACGAACTAGAACACAGAAGTTAACGACTTCACCCAGATTTTGAAAATAAGGATTACTCTGTCAAACCCTAGCAGAGATTTAATGACGCTTGCCATAGTTCCTCTTTGATAAGAGTTCTACTAGGTATATTAGCTTTCAAGAATTGATATAGCAATAACAGAAGAGAAGATTATTAGTCATGGTCTCATGGAGGATATAAAATGCAGAAAGATAATGATTGGTAGAGCATACGTAGTTGTTCTCGAATTAATTGATAACTGAGTTTGTTCTCAGATTGAATGTAGCCGAGTTTATTCTTGGATTGATTTATTGATTGACTATGACATGTGAAATGTCATGTGAAAGTGAAGCAAGTTGAATGCATAAAATACATACTTTACAATGAGTTAGGATGTATTGAAATTTAAAATAAAAGATTTATATTAGCAAACTAGATTATGCGTACACATGGGTTTATTGAGGTACAAATGACTTAGTAATTTGATTTGTTGAGGGCATTTGTCTTTCATTTTCCTTCTAAGTTGATTTCAAATTCTCCTTTTTGTGCTGACTTTAGCATTTCATGAAATAATAATGAGAGTTCTAGTTCAAAAAGGTTAAATGTGACTATGTGAGCAATTGATAAACAATGAATAATTTACTATTCAAAAGGGGAAAAACCGAAAAGGACACAATCCATGCCAAACACTGAAAATAGAATCTCTCTACAAAACTAATCATTTTGATAAACTCTTGTCTAAGCATATATAGTAAGATTAAGTTGCCAGTGTCTTTAGTAAATGTCAAGTAAAAGTTGAGGACATCATAAGGAGCATACATACTAGTTGATTTTATAGGATAAACAATGAGAAAATGAATAACATTGAGATTGTCAAACCCACTGAAATGACATTAGTAGAAAGTGCATTACCATTGTAAATGCATATTTTGAATACATCGGCTAAAGCTAAAGCTAAACCATGTTATTCCAAGAACAAATAATTGAAGAGAATGAAGAAACAACATGAATAGGACAGCATGAGCATTGAGCAATTATAAAGCAGTTGAAGAACAAAAGAGTAATTACTAGCAATAAAAACATAAATAACAACCAGGGAAATTTTGCATTACATAAAAACAATTGAGAAAGAATAAGAAGAAATGTATCTTATTCGTGTCAATAAGAATAAGTAGTTTTTCATTATGTTGTTGTTAGCACAAAAGTTCGACATAAGTAGTTATTTTGACTATGAAGTATAATTCTCAAGACGAGTATTTCGATTGACAGTAGTCGAAGTAGGAGACAAAAAAAGGTAAAGTCGAACTAAGAAAGGATGCAAATAAAACGTGTAAAATAAATTGGTGCTTAATAGACAGATGATAGTCTGAACGTGAGGACTATTACTTGACTCTCAAGACATGGTAAGAATGTGGGTGGTTAAAATTGAAGAGTAAGTAAAACAAGAACTTGGGTAAGAAACCCATAACAACTCAGTACAACACAGATTTCTTCTCTAAAAATAGGAGAGTCAAAGAATTTCAGGGAGACTTTCATTTTTCAACACTGCAAAGTTACACTAAAGCACTACAAAATTTCCAGTCACACTAACGCAATGAAAGATCATGGAGTGCCAGTGCATGTGAGTGTGCAAAGTCAATTTACTTTAGAAATTTTGCTTAGTTCTTTTATTTCATTTTCATTTTTAGTTTCAGTTATTTCCAGTTGTTTCAACTTCAATTCATTTGGGCATTATCTTTAAATTTGTCTCATATTTTGTTGATTCACAGTTTCATTTCAAGTTTATTTGATACTAATTTTGTGTTAAATTTATACTAAACTTTTATTTGTGCACCTTATTATGATCAATAATATAAGTTTCAGTATTTATCCACTGATTACAAAGTTATTATCGACACTAAGATTAATAAGTCTCAGGACGAGCTTGCTTTTTTAGAGGAGTTGTATCTGCTCCTTGAATTGAGATCTTTGATACAGGCTTGATCGATACTTGTGTTGAAGTTGACAAAAATCAAGCAAAACAGTTGTTTTACTTAAAACCAATTAGAAAGTGTCATTACCATTGTAAGTTGCTTGAAGCTTTTGTGGTTGGCAACATAAGAAGAAAAAGAGCAATCAGAATAAATGTTGTGAATAGAGCAAAGCAATGTGAAATAAGGAATAAAGCAAATACTCATATTTACAAGTAATATGTGAATTCTAAATTAATATGAAAAGATTCAATATCACTAGAAGGATAGAATAGATCATAAGTTTCTAAACTAGCATATTGAAAGTAAGATATTACTCATGCTTAAATTGTTTGGATCCTATGTAATTTTGCCCTTGATCATATATCAAAGATAATAAAATCAAATTTGTTACTTGATCAAGTGCTTGTATAATTGTACAAAGCCGAAATTCTTGATGAAAACATGAAAGTCGACCATGTGTTATATGCAACTAAAATTGTATACCACTAGATGATGTTGTCAGGAAATTTGAAAGGAGTTGTAGTGAGTTGTGGGGTCTTGTTCATTGTGCCAACCTTGGTTGGGGAAGAAAATAAAGTTTGAATCCCCGTTTTGTGCCTTCATTGCTTATTTTCATAAATTACATGAGTTGGTTAATAATATAGATATAACGGTATTATTTAAATCAATAAAGTGACAAAACAATTAGGAGAGACAAAGCAATGCCAAAGAGGCAAGAAAAAGCAACGTGTCTATTATTGATAATAAACTATTTCAATAATTGATAATAAGATTAATAACATTTATCTTGAAATTACAGGTTTAGAAACGCTTCATATGTGATGAATAAACTAAGTATATAAGTCGGAGCTGAAAAATTGCTAAGAGATAATTAGTGAGTAATGTTTATGTTCTTGATTTGAAGCTTGATGACTGCTAAAGACCGATTTAAAAATTCAAAAGTTTAAAAAGCTAATGATTTGTTGTAGTTCTAAACCGACAATTTTAAGATTTTCAAAGTTTTATTTAAAATGTCACGGTTTAAATCAATAATTGGGAGTTTAGTCTCGGGCCATACTTCCTAGAAATCACAATAGAGTGATCAATGGGCTATGAAAAAATCAGGAGTTTGATTGAAATTGATGAAAATTTAAATAACGAAAAATTAAAGAAGCAACCAATAATTAAATATCAAAAGGAATTAAACTAGGAGCAATGAAGACAATTAACTAGAAAAAGAAAGTTCAAATTCTATAAGATCTTGGCAAGGGTTGAGAGTTTTCCACGGTGGTTCAACACTTATCACTAATCACAACATAATAATTATAAGGAGCAAATCTGATTTGTCAACTTCTACAAATTGAAAAAAGTTAATTAGGCTTAATTAATCCTATCCATAAGTATTAACTAACTTATTAATTGAATTAATAAAAGATTAGCGTTAGTAGAAACAAAATTAATTAATAGATCTAGATTATCAATCGATTTGGACATTAATTACTTAAGTTCACCCAAGTTTCCAATCCAAGCTAAGAATGAAAATCTACTCTATAATTAAGTGAAGCATTTCATCAAATACTTGGAAGGCATATAAACAAAACTTTATAAATTGTAAGAATAATAAAAACTACAACTACCCAATTTAAAAAAGCAATAATATCTCAAATAAGTAAGAGTAAAACATGAAACATCAAATTCATTCATGAGAAATATAAATTCAACAAAAGTTCATAAACTAAAAACAGCAAAACAGAAAAAGTAATAAGAAAGTGCTAATGAACTAAGATAGTATAACAAGAAAATATACATAAAACTAAACTAAAACAAAATTAGAAACTAAAACTAGATAGAAATTAACTAAATCTATCATAATTCTACAGAGAGGGGAGAGCTTCTCTCTTTAAAAATCTAGAAATATCGTACTAAAACTAACCCTAAATTCTCCTTCTTTTTCTTCCTTCATATTTTCTCTTTAAATACTCAAAAGAAATATGAAGTTTGAGGCTTTTGGAGGCCCAAAATGTGAGCCATGTGCTTCATTAATGGTGTCAAGTGAAGCTTGATTCGCGACGCAAAAAATGATGGCATGCACGACTTATATTCACTGTCCATTATAAATATAGGCATATCATTTTGAAGTTTTGGATGTTAGCTTTCTAATGCCACTAGAACTGCCTCATTTGGACCTATATAGCTCAAGTTATGATCAAATTAATACGAAGAAGTTAGGATTGACAACATCCAAAACATTCTTGGAACCAATCTTTGGTTGTGAATTACACATTTATCATTTATCATTTATCATTTTTTGAATTAAATTAATGTATTAATTAAATAATAACTTCTTAGCATATCTTCTATAAATATTTTACTCTTTTGAATATTAAATGGGTAAATAATTTAGGTATTTGCTACGGTACAATGATAAATTCATACGTACCGATACGTTTAAAATATGGACAAATAATAATAATCCACGTGGAATTTATTTTTCACATCAACATTTAATTTTTGTTGTTTTAAATATATATTATATCATCACTTTTACTAATACACCTCTTTAATTAAATAAAAATAAAAAAAAATATTTTTTTATTTAATTTTATAAAAAGTCTTAAATATCCTTCTTTTATTTGATTAGACAAAAATATCCTTTTAAATTAACGAAATTTTAGAATTCAATTAATCCTAATTTTATAGTTTCAAATAATTTAAACAACAAAACAAAAACATATTAAAAAAATAAAAAATTAAAATTTCTTCATCTTCTCCAATTTCTCTAATCATTCGTACCCCCTCTAAGCAAAACATATCAAAGAAACAAAAAATCAATCGTTATTCGTCTTCTCCAATTACCCCTATAAAACAAAGCAGTGAAAATTTCAAACCAAAACCTTAGATTCTTTGAAGCTCCAGTTGACTGCGGCGTTTCCTCTCATCATGTGCCGTAGAGTTCGATAGACAAGGTCTGGTGCTGTGTAATTGGGGATCAAACTGAAATTGAGCTTTGTAATTTCCCTGAACTCAGAGGCAACTTCACTTGGCGAAGTCTTGTAGTCTTCATCTGTCACTCATGATCTCAACATGCCAGTGTCACCGGAAAGTGATATTGTCCTATCTCTGACGTTGAACCGGTACTTGGTCTCAAGTGCTGAGTTGTTCTCTAGACGGCGGCGGCAAAGAACTTAGGATTTTGGTTTGGGACTTTTACTGCTTTGTTTTAGAAGGGTAATTGGAGAAGACGAAGAACCATCAATTTTTTGTTTCTTTGATATGTTTTGCTTAGAGGAGACACGAATGATTAGAGAAATTGGAGAAGATGAAGAAATTTTGATTTTTTGTTTTTTTAATATGTTTTTGTTTTGTTGTTTAAATTATTTGAAATTATAAAATTAGGATTAATTGAATTCTAAAATTTCGTTAATTTAAAAGGATATTTTTGTCTAATCAAATAAAAAAAAGGATGTTTAAGACTTTTTATAAAATTAAATAAAAAATATTTTTTATTTTTATTTAATTAAATAGGTGTATTAATAAAAGTGGTGATATAATATATATTTAAAAAAACAAAAATTAAATGTTGATGTGGAAAATAAATTCTACGTGGTTTATTATTATTTGTCCATATTTTAAACGTATCGGTACGTATGAATTTTTTATCGTACCGTAGCAAACACCAATAATTTATATAATTTACACCAAACTAATTGGTGACTTCACTCCCCTATATTATACACTCCTAATCTACCATAGTCTACTTTCTTTTTTTTTTTTTGTTTTTTTTTTCTATGATCCTCTCTTCCTTTAACTAATTAACCTATCTGTCTAAAGAACACACATGCAAACAAAGCATATGTTTTTGTCAACATCTCAATAAAAGACCTAGCACCGAGAAACTCAAACCAACTCATCAACAAACTAGGAAAAAACAAATTCAGAGTGATAGATGAAAATGAAGCAATTAGAAGATATGGAGAGAGAACGGATAGCAAAGAAGACATGGAGAGCATAATACACATGGTGAGCGCAGAGATTATGATAAGCACGACGAGTAGGTGGATGGTGGAGGAATAAATAGAAGCTATTGTTGGAGGAAGGTGAACAGATATACGAAGAGGACCAATGATAACCGGAGATTGGCGAGAATAGAGGAGTTAAATTTAGTCTTTGTTGACAACTTGCTAGATAACTTTTTGAAGGGCTAATTACAAAAAGAGTTTGGAAAGAGTGGTGGTGTGGTGGTCTGGTGCACACACACACACACACACACACACACATATATATATATATATATATATATATGTGTGTGTGGAGGAGGGTAAGAAAAGGAATGGTTGGTCCAATTGCATTCATTAGGTTCAACTCTGAGAGGGGAGCCACTGGAGTTGGCCAAAGTTTAGATGGTGCGTTAATTAGAGGTAGAAGAATTCAGATTTCAAGAGCGAGATTTGAAAGGCAGATGAAGACTGAACGGATGAGTGATGGACAAGCCAACGAGCGTGCAGGGAACATAAAAAGATGGAGACTAGTGAGTTTTAATCAAAGTCATTTGAGAAGAAATGAAGGAAAGAACTACGAATATAGGAAGATATATTAAAGTGAAGGCAGAACCGCATCAGTGAATAGAATAATACAGAGGAGGGAAGGTTAGGCTGGATTAATCAGAGACATAGAAAAGATGCAATAGCGAACAAGGATGATGCAAATAAACAAGAGGTGGTGGCAGAGGTGTCGGAGACCCAAAAAGAGAGACAAGAAAGCAATGTAATACGGAAATGTTTCGAACCAATCAAGTTTGCATTAATGAAGAAAGCCATCAAGGATAGA